>NC_079163.1:102832561-102835061 GCF_947563725.1 Argiope bruennichi | reverse complement strand
TTAAGTTTTTATTTCAACTGAAGTTCAGATATATTTCATTTCAATTTAAAGTTTTCTCTCTGTGTAGATTATATTATTTTCATTTCCTACTTGGAATGAAAACCTATTTCCAACACAAATTATTATTTTCCAGTTATTACAGTAAAATGTGTACTCTCATTGTGTTCACACTATTCTTTAATATTTGTGTGAGAATTTGAAAATTTTTCCCAATGATAATTGTGTCTGTTTTTAATAGGTTAAAGAGTCTTATTTTTATTAATGAGATTAAAAAATTTGTAAAATTATGAATGTTTTATTTTTAATTCTTTTTTCCAGATTATTTTATTTATTTCTTCTTATTTATTTTCAGGGTATAATTTTTTCTAAAATTTTTTTGATGCCGAATATCAGAATGAATTTATATAGATATGAAATTGGGCTTCATGACACTGATACTCAAAAGTAAGCTTCATATTTTTTAAATATTTTATTTCATACTACAGAGATAAAACACTTCACTTGAATATTAAATTAATTTTCCATAGAGTATCTTACATTCCCTGTTTATATGGTGTCCAGTTGTGTGTGTGTGTGTGTGTGAGTGTGTGTGTGTGTGAGTGTGTGTGTGTGTGTGTTTCACCATTCAGCTGGTGTTCAAATTTATTTTATTTCAATATAAATTTTCCAATGATTTCCCATTATGTTTTATTCATATCAACTTGGAATGAATACAGATTTGAAAAAAAAATTTATTTATCAGTTGTTGAAATAAATTTTATACTTTCATTATATTCTTATAATTGTTTAGTAATTTTGTGTGTGTGTGTGTGTGTGTGTGTGTGTGTGTGTGTGTGTGTTTCACCATTCAGCTGGAGTTAAAATTTATTTTATTTCAATATAAATTGTCCAATGATTTTCCATTATGTTTTATTCATATCAACTTGGAATGAATACTGATTTGAAAAAAAAAAATTTATTTATTAGTTGTTGATATAAATTTTATACTGTCATTTTATTTTTATAATTGTTTAGTAATTTTGTGTGTGTGTGTGTGTGTGTGTGTGTGTGTGTGTGTGTGTGTGTGTATGTGTGTGTTTCACCATTCATCTGGAGTTCAAATGTATTCTATTTCAATATAAATTTTCCAATGATTGTCCATTAATCTTTATTCATATCAATTTGGAATGAATACAGTTTTGAAAAAAAAATTATTTATCAGTTCTTGAAATAAATTTTATAATGTCATTACATTCTTATAATTGTTTAGTAATTTTGTGTGTGTGTGTGTGTGTGTTTCATCAGTCATTTGGAGTTCAAATTTATTTTAATTCAATATAAATTGTCCAATGATTGTCCATTCTGTTTCATTCATATCAACTTGGAATCAATACAGATTTGAAAAAAATTTTTATTTATCAGTTGTTGAAATAAATTTTATACTGTCATTATATTCTTATAATTGTTTAGTAAATTTGTGTGTGTGTGTGTGTGTGTGTGTGTGTTTCACCATTCAGCTGGTGTTCAAATTTATTTTATTTCAATATAAATTTTCCAATGATTTTCCATTATGTTTTATTCATATCAACTTGGAATGAATACAGTTTTGAAAAAAAAAAAAAATTATCAGTTCTTGAAATAAATTTTATAATGTCATTACATTCTTATAATTGTTTAGTAATTTTGTGTGTGTGTGTGTGTGTTTCATCAGTCATCTGGAGTTCAAATTTATTTTAATTCAATATAAATTTTCCAATGATTGTCCATTATGTTTTATTCATATAAACTTGGAATGAATACAGATTTGAAAATAAAATTTTTATTTATTAGTTGTTGAAATATATTTTATACTGTCATTATATTCTTATAATTGTTTAGTAATTTTGAATAAATGGAAGAAAAAATTTCCAAATAATTATTAGTTCAATTTTTTTAAAGCATGAAGAGTATCATTTTTTTAAGGGGGGGGGGGATTTTCCAATCAGTTACCTTTTTTCTTTTTAATTTTGTATTGTTGATTTCTATATGCATTTCTTCTCTTTTTTATAAAGGGCTTAAGTATTTGTAAAATTTATGGGGCTGCCAAACATCAGAAATGATTTCCCTGAATATTATATTTGTCTTCATGTCATTCATCCTGAAATTTAAGCTGGATTCTCTTTTTTACATGTTTCTTGAAACCACAGACTTGAAATATTTTACGTGAATTTTAAATCACACACTCTCAATAAATCTTTTCTTTCATTAATTATTTGTTGCCCAGTCTTATTAAGTTTTTATTTCAACTGAAGGTCAGATATATTTCATTTCAATTTAAAGTTTTCTCTCTGTGTAGATTATATTATTTTCGTTTCCTATTTGGAATGAAAACCTATTTCCAACACAAATTATTATTTTCCAGTTATTACAGTAAAATGTGTACTCTCATTGTATTCACACTATTCTTTAATATTTGTGTGAGAATTTGAAAATTTTTCCCAATGATAATTGTGTCTGTTTTTAATAGGTTAAAGAGTCTCAT
>NC_079163.1:102822561-102827561 GCF_947563725.1 Argiope bruennichi | reverse complement strand
TAATGTCATTACATTCTTATAATTGTTTAGTAATTTTGTGTGTGTGTGTGTGTGTGTGTGTGTGTGTGTGTAAGTGTGTGTGTGTGTTTCATCAGTCATTTGGAGTTCAAATTTATTTTAATTCAATATAAATTGTCCATTCTGTTTCATTCATATCAACTTGGAATCAATACAGATTTGAAAAAAAAATTTATTTATCAGTTGTTGAAATAAATTTTATACTGTCATTATATTCTTATAATTGTTTAGTAAATTTGTGTGTGTGTGTGTATGTGTGTGTGTGTGTATGTGTGTGTGTGTGTGTGTGTTTCACCATTCAGCTGGAGTTGAAATTTATTTTATTTCAATATAAATTGTCCAATGATTTTCCATTATGTTTTATTCATATCAACTTGGAATGAATACTGATTTGAAAAAAAAATTTATTTATTAGTTGTTGATATAAATTTTATACTGTCATTTTATTTTTATAATTGTTTAGTAATTTTGTGTGTGTGTGTGTGTGTGTGTGTGTGTGTTTCACCATTCATCTGGAGTTCAAATGTATTCTATTTCAATATAAATTTTCCAATGATTGTCCATTAATCTTTATTCATATCAACTTGGAATGAATACATTTTTAAAAAAAAAAAATTATTTATCAGTTCATGAAATAAATTTTATAATGTCATTACATTCTTATAATTGTTTAGTAATTTTGTGTGTGTGTGTGTGTGTGTGTGTGTGTGTGTGTGTGTGTGTGTGTGTGTGTGTGTGTGTGTTTCACCATTCAGCTGGTGTTCAAATTTTTTTTATTTCAATATAAATTGTCCAATGATTTTCCATTATGTTTTATTCATATCAACTTGGAATGAATACTGATTTGAAAATAAAATTTATTTATTAGTTGTTGATATAAATTTTATACTGTCATTTTTTTTTATAATTGTTTAGTAATTTTGTGTGTGTGTGTGTGTGTGTGTGTGTTTCACCATTCATCTGGAGTTCAAATGTATTCTATTTCAATATAAATTTTCCAATGATTGTCCATTAATCTTTATTCATATCAACTTGGAATGAATACAGTTTTGAAAAAAAAATTATTTATCAGTTCATGAAATAAATTTTATAATGTCATTACATTCTTATAATTGTTCAGTAATTTTGTGTGTGTGTGTGTGTGTGTGTGTGTGTGTGTGTGTGTGTGTGTTTCACCATTCAGCTGGAGTTGAAATTTATTTTATTTCAATATAAATTGTCCAATGATTTTCCATTATGTTTTATTCATATCAACTTGGAATGAATACTGATTTAAAAAAAAAAATTATTTATTAGTTGTTGATATAAATTTTATACTGTCATTTTATTTTTATAATTGTTTAGTAATTTTGTGTGTGTGTGTGTGTGTGTTTCACCATTCATCTGGAGTTCAAATGTATTCTATTTCAATATAAATTTTCCAATGATTGTCCATTAATCTTTATTCATATCAACTTGGAATGAATACAGTTTTGAAAAAAAAATTATTTATCAGTTCTTGAAATACATTTTATAATGTCATTACATTCTTATAATTGTTTAGTAATTTTGTGTGTGTGTGTGCGTAAGTGTGTGTGTGTGTTTCATCAGTCATTTGGAGTTCAAATTTATTTTAATTCAATATAAATTGTCCATTCTGTTTCATTCATATCAACTTGGAATCAATACAGATTTGAAAAAAAAATTTATTTATCAGTTGTTGAAATAAATTTTATACTGTCATTATATTCTTATAATTGTTTAGTAAATTTGTGTGTGTGTGTGTGTGTGTGTGTGTGTGTGTGTGTGTGTGTGTGTGTGTGTGTGTGTGTGTTTCACCATTCAGCTGGAGTTGAAATTTATTTTATTTCAATATAAATTGTCCAATGATTTTCCATTATGTTTTATTCATATCAACTTGGAATGATTACTGATTTGAAAAAAAAAATTTATTTATTAGTTGTTGATATAAATTTTATACTGTCATTTTATTTTTATAATTGTTTAGTAATTTTGTGTGTGTGTGTGTGTGTTTCACCATTCATCTGGAGTTCAAATGTATTCTATTTCAATATAAATTTTCCAATGATTGTCCATTAATCTTTATTCATATCAACTTGGAATGAATACATTTTTGAAAAAAAAAATTATTTATCAGTTCATGAAATAAATTTTATAATGTCATTACATTCTTATAATTGTTTAGTAATTTTGTGTGTGTGTGTGTGTGTGTGTGTGTGTGTGTGTGTGTGTGTGTTTCACCATTCAGCTGGTGTTCAAATTTTTTTTATTTCAATATAAATTGTCCAATGATTTTCCATTATGTTTTATTCATATCAACTTGGAATGAATACTGATTTGAAAATAAAATTTATTTATTAGTTGTTGATATAAATTTTATACTGTCATTTTATTTTTATAATTGTTTAGTAATTTTGTGTGTGTGTGTGTGTGTGTGTGTGTGTGTTTCACCATTCATCTGGAGTTCAAATGTATTCCATTTCAATATAAATTTTCCAATGATTGTCCATTAATCTTTATTCATATCAACTTGGAATGAATACAGTTTTGAAAAAAAAATTATTTATCAGTTCATGAAATAAATTTTATAATGTCATTACATTCTTATAATTGTTCAGTAATTTTGTGTGTGTGTGTGTGTGTGTGTGTGTGTGTGTTTCACCATTCAGCTGGTGTTCAAATTTATTTTATTTCAATATAAATTTTCCAATGATTTCCCATTATGTTTTATTCATATCAACTTGGAATGAATACAGATTTGAAAGAAATTTGTACTGTCATTATTTTCTTTATTTTTCAGTTTTTGAAATATATTTTATACTGTCATTATTTTCTTATAATTGTTCAGTAATTGTGTGTGTGTGTGTGTGTGTGTGTGTGTTTCACCATTCAGCTGGAGTTGAAATTTATTTTATTTCAATATAAATTGTCCAATGATTTTCCATTATGTTTTATTCATATCAACTTGGAATGAATACTGATTTGAAAAAAAAAATTTATTTATTAGTTGTTGATGTAAATTTTATACTGTCATTTTATTTTTATAATTGTTTAGTAATTTTGTGTGTGTGTGTGTGTGTGTGTGTGTTTCACCATTCATCTGGAGTTCAAATGTATTCTATTTCAATATAAATTTTCCAATGATTGTCCATTAATCTTTATTCATATCAACTTGGAATGAATACATTTTTGAAAAAAAAAATTATTTATCAGTTCATGAAATAAATTTTATAATGTCATTACATTCTTATAATTGTTTAGTAATTGTGTGTGTGTGTGTGTGTGTGTGTGTGTGTGTGTGTGTGTGTGTGTGTGTGTGTGTGTGTGTGTGTGTGTTTCACCATTCAGCTGGTGTTCAAATTTATTTTATTTCAATATAAATTTTCCAATGATTTCCCATTATGTTTTATTCATATCAACTTGGAATGAATACAGATTTGAAACAAATTTGTACTGTCATTATTTTCTTTATTTTTCAGTTGTTGAAATATATTTTATACTGTCATTATTTTCTTATAATTGTTTAGTAATTGTGTGTGTGTGAGTGTGTGTGTGTGTGTGTGTGCGTGTGTGTGTGTGTGTTTCACCATTCAGCTGGTGTTGAAATTTGTTTTATTTCAATATAAATTGTCCAATGATTTTCCATTATGTTTTATTCATATCAACTTGGAATGAATACTGATTTGAAAATAAAATTTATTTATTAGTTGTTGATATAAATTTTATACTGTCATTTTAATTTTATAATTGTTTAGTAATTTTGTGTGTGTGTGTGTGTGTGTGTGTGTGTGTTTCACCATTCATCTGGAGTTCAAATGTATTCCATTTCAATATAAATTTTCCAATGATTGTCCATTAATCTTTATTCATATCAACTTGGAATGAATACAGTTTTGAAAAAAAAATTATTTATCAGTTCTTGAAATAAATTTTATAATGTCATTACATTCTTATAATTGTTTAGTAATTTTGTGTGTGTGTGTGTGTGTGTGTGTGTGTGTTTCATCAGTCATTTGGAGTTCAAATTTATTTTAATTCAATATAAATTGTCCAATGATTGTCCATTCTGTTTCATTCATATCAACTTGGAATCAATACAGATTTGAAAAAAAAAATTATTTATAAGTTGTTGAAATAAATTTTATACTGTCATTATATTCTTATAATTGTTTAGTAAATTTGTGTGTGTGTGTGTGTGTGTGTTTCACCATTCAGCTGGTGTTCAAATTTATTTTATTTCAATATAAATTTTTCAATGATTGTCCGTTAATCTTTATTCATATGAACTTGGAATGAATACAGTTTTGAAAAAAAAAATTATTTATCAGTTGTTGAAATAAATTTTATAATGTCATTATATTCTTATAATTGTTTAGTAATTTTGTGTTTGTGTGTGTGTGTGTGTGTGTGTGTTTCATCAGTCATCTGGAGTTCAAATTTTTTTTAATTCAATATAAATTTTCCAATGATTGTCCATTATGTTTTATTCATATAAACTTGGAATGAATACAGATTTGAAAATAAAATTTTTATTTATTAGTTGTTGAAATATATTTTATACTGTCATTATATTCTTCTAATTGTTTAGTAATTTTGAATAAATGGAAGAAAAAATTTCCAAATAATTATTAGTTCAATTTTTTTAAAGCATGAAGAGTATCATTTTTTAAGGGGGGGGGGATTTTCTAATCAGTTACCTTTTTTCTTTTTAATTTTGTATTGTTGATTTCTATATGCATTTCTTCTCTTTTTTATAAAGGGCTTAAGTATTTGTAAAATTTATGGGGCTGCCAAAACTTCAGAAATGATTTCTCTGAATATTAAATTTTTCTTCATGTCATTCATCCTGAAATTTAAGCTGGATTCTCTTTTTTACATGTTTCTTGAAACCACAGACTTGAAATATTTTACGTGAATTTTAAATCACACACTCTCAATCAATCTTTTCTTTCATTACTTATTTGTTGCCCAGTCTTATTAAG
>NC_079163.1:102815061-102817561 GCF_947563725.1 Argiope bruennichi | reverse complement strand
TATCAACTTGGAATGAATACAGATTTGAAACAAATTTGTACTGTCATTATTTTCTTTATTTTTCAGTTGTTGAAATATATTTTATACTGTCATTATTTTCTTATAATTGTTTAGTAATTGTGTGTGTGTGTGTGTTTTTCACCATTCAGCTGGTGTTGAAATTTATTTTATTTCAATATAAGTTGTCCAATGATTTTCCATTATGTTTTATTCATATCAACTTGGAATGAATACTCATTTGAAAAAAAAAATTATTTATTAGTTGTTGATATAAATTTTATACTGTAATTTTATTTTTATAATTGTTTAGTAATTGTGTGTGTGTGTGTGTGTGTGTGTGTGTGTGTGTGTGTGTGTTTCACCATTCATCTGGAGTTCAAATGTATTCTATTTCAATATAAATTTTCCAATGATTGTCCATTAATCTTTATTCATATCAACTTGGAATGAATACAGTTTTGAAAAAAAAAATTATTTATCAGTTGTTGAAATAAATTTTATATTGTCATTATATTCTTATAATTGTTTAGTAAATTTGTGTGTTTGTGTGTGTTTGTGTGTGTGTGTGTGTGTGTGTTTCACCATTCAGCTGGAGTTGAAATTTATTTTATTTCAATATAAATTGTCCAATGATTTTCCATTATGTTTTATTCATATCAACTTGGAATGAATACTGATTTGAAAAAAAAATTTATTTATTAGTTGTTGATATAAATTTTATACTGTCATTTTATTTTTATAATTGTTTAGTAATTTTGTGTGTGTGTGTGTGTGTGTGTGTGTGTGTGTGTGTGTGTGTGTGTGTGTGTTTCATCAGTCATCTGGAGTTCAAATTTTTTTTAATTCAATATAAATTTTCCAATGATTGTCCATTATGTTTTATTCATATAAACTTGGAATGAATACAGATTTGAAAATAAAATTTTTATTTATTAGTTGTTGAAATATATTTTATACTGTCATTATATTCTTATAATTGTTTAGTAATTTTGAATAAATGGAAGAAAAAATTTCCAAATAATTATTAGTTCAATTTTTTTAAAGCATGAAGAGTATCATTTTTTTAAGTGGGGGGATTTTCCAATCAGTTACCTTTTTTCTTTTTAATTTTGTATTGTTGATTTCTATATGCATTTCTTCTCTTTTTTATAAAGGGCTTAAGTATTTGTAAAATTTATGGGGCTGCCAAACATCAGAAATGATTTCTCTGAATATTATATTTGTCTTCATGTCATTCATCCTGAAATTTAAGCTGGATTCTCTTTTTTACATGTTTCTTGAAACCACAGACTTGAAATATTTTACGTGAATTTTAAATCACACACTCTCAATAAATCTTTTCTTTCATTAATTATTTGTTGCCCAGTCTTATTAAGTTTTTATTTCAACTGAAGGTCAGATATATTTCATTTCAATTTAAAGTTTTCTCTCTGTGTAGATTATATTATATTCGTTTCCTATTTGGAATGAAAACCTATTTCCAACACAAATTATTATTTTCCAGTTATTACAGTAAAATGTGTACTCTCATTGTATTCACACTATTCTTTAATATTTGTGTGAGAATTTGAAAATTTTTCCCAATGATAATTGTGTCTGTTTTTAATAGGTTAAAGAGTCTCATTTTTATTAATTAGATTAAAAAATTTGTAAAATTATGAATGTTTTATTTTTAATTCTTTTTTCCTGATTATTTTATTTATTTCTTCTTATTTATTTTCAGGGTATAATTTTTTCTAAAATTTTTTTGGTGCCGAAGATCAGAATGAATTTATATAGATATGAAATTGGGCTTCATGACACTGATACTCAAAAGTAAGCTTCATATTTTTTAAATATTTTATTTCATACTACAGAGATAAAACACTTCACTTGAATATTAAATTAATTTTCCATAGAGTATCTTACATTCCCTGTTTATTTGGTGTCCAGTTGTCTGTCTGTGTGTGTGTGTGTGTGTGTGTGTGTGTGTGTGTGTGTGTGTGTGTGTGTTTCACCATTCAGCTGGTGTTCAAATTTATTTTATTTCAATATAAATTTTCCAATGATTTCCCATTATGTTTTATTCATATCAACTTGGAATGAATACAGATTTGAAACAAATTTGTACTGTCATTATTTTCTTTATTTTTCAGTTGTTGAAATATATTTTATACTGTCATTATTTTCTTATAATTGTTTAGTAATTGTGTGTGTGTGTGTGTGTGTGTTTCACCATTCAGCGCGGTGTTGAAATTTATTTTATTTCAATATAAATTGTCCAATGATTTTCCATTATGTTTTATTCATATCAACTTGGAATGAATACTCATTTGAAAAAAAAATTTTTTTATTAGTTGTTGATATAAATTTTATACTGTCATTATATTCTTATAATTGTTTAGTAAATTTGTGTGTGTGTGTGTGTGTGTGTGTGTGTGTGTTTCATCAGTCATTTGGAGTTCAAATTTATTTTAATTCAATATAAATTGTCCAATGATTGTCCATTCTGTTTCATTCA
>NC_079163.1:102802561-102810061 GCF_947563725.1 Argiope bruennichi | reverse complement strand
TAATTGTTTAGTAATTGTGTGTGTGTGTGTGTTTTTCACCATTCAGCTGGTGTTGAAATTTATTTTATTTCAATATAAGTTGTCCAATGATTTTCCATTATGTTTTATTCATATCAACTTGGAATGAATACTCATTTGAAAAAAAAAATTATTTATTAGTTGTTGATATAAATTTTATACTGTAATTTTATTTTTATAATTGTTTAGTAATTGTGTGTGTGTGTGTGTGTGTGTGTGTGTGTGTGTGTGTGTGTGTGTGTGTGTGTGTGTGTGTTTCACCATTCATCTGGAGTTCAAATGTATTCTATTTCAATATAAATTTTCCAATGATTGTCCATTAATCTTTATTCATATCAACTTGGAATGAATACAGTTTTGAAAAAAAAAATTATTTATCAGTTGTTGAAATAAATTTTATATTGTCATTATATTCTTATAATTGTTTAGTAAATTTGTGTGTTTGTGTGTGTTTGTGTGTGTGTGTGTGTGTGTGTTTCACCATTCAGCTGGAGTTGAAATTTATTTTATTTCAATATAAATTGTCCAATGATTTTCCATTATGTTTTATTCATATCAACTTGGAATGAATACTGATTTGAAAAAAAAATTTATTTATTAGTTGTTGATATAAATTTTATACTGTCATTTTATTTTTATAATTGTTTAGTAATTTTGTGTGTGTGTGTGTGTGTGTGTGTGTGTGTGTGTGTGTGTGTGTGTGTTTCATCAGTCATCTGGAGTTCAAATTTTTTTTAATTCAATATAAATTTTCCAATGATTGTCCATTATGTTTTATTCATATAAACTTGGAATGAATACAGATTTGAAAATAAAATTTTTATTTATTAGTTGTTGAAATATATTTTATACTGTCATTATATTCTTATAATTGTTTAGTAATTTTGAATAAATGGAAGAAAAAATTTCCAAATAATTATTAGTTCAATTTTTTTAAAGCATGAAGAGTATCATTTTTTTAAGTGGGGGGATTTTCCAATCAGTTACCTTTTTTCTTTTTAATTTTGTATTGTTGATTTCTATATGCATTTCTTCTCTTTTTTATAAAGGGCTTAAGTATTTGTAAAATTTATGGGGCTGCCAAACATCAGAAATGATTTCTCTGAATATTATATTTGTCTTCATGTCATTCATCCTGAAATTTAAGCTGGATTCTCTTTTTTACATGTTTCTTGAAACCACAGACTTGAAATATTTTACGTGAATTTTAAATCACACACTCTCAATAAATCTTTTCTTTCATTAATTATTTGTTGCCCAGTCTTATTAAGTTTTTATTTCAACTGAAGGTCAGATATATTTCATTTCAATTTAAAGTTTTCTCTCTGTGTAGATTATATTATATTCGTTTCCTATTTGGAATGAAAACCTATTTCCAACACAAATTATTATTTTCCAGTTATTACAGTAAAATGTGTACTCTCATTGTATTCACACTATTCTTTAATATTTGTGTGAGAATTTGAAAATTTTTCCCAATGATAATTGTGTCTGTTTTTAATAGGTTAAAGAGTCTCATTTTTATTAATTAGATTAAAAAATTTGTAAAATTATGAATGTTTTATTTTTAATTCTTTTTTCCTGATTATTTTATTTATTTCTTCTTATTTATTTTCAGGGTATAATTTTTTCTAAAATTTTTTTGGTGCCGAAGATCAGAATGAATTTATATAGATATGAAATTGGGCTTCATGACACTGATACTCAAAAGTAAGCTTCATATTTTTTAAATATTTTATTTCATACTACAGAGATAAAACACTTCACTTGAATATTAAATTAATTTTCCATAGAGTATCTTACATTCCCTGTTTATTTGGTGTCCAGTTGTCTGTCTGTGTGTGTGTGTGTGTGTGTGTGTGTGTGTGTGTGTGTGTGTGTGTGTTTCACCATTCAGCTGGTGTTCAAATTTATTTTATTTCAATATAAATTTTCCAATGATTTCCCATTATGTTTTATTCATATCAACTTGGAATGAATACAGATTTGAAACAAATTTGTACTGTCATTATTTTCTTTATTTTTCAGTTGTTGAAATATATTTTATACTGTCATTATTTTCTTATAATTGTTTAGTAATTGTGTGTGTGTGTGTGTGTGTGTTTCACCATTCAGCGCGGTGTTGAAATTTATTTTATTTCAATATAAATTGTCCAATGATTTTCCATTATGTTTTATTCATATCAACTTGGAATGAATACTCATTTGAAAAAAAAATTTTTTTATTAGTTGTTGATATAAATTTTATACTGTCATTATATTCTTATAATTGTTTAGTAAATTTGTGTGTGTGTGTGTGTGTGTGTGTGTGTGTGTTTCATCAGTCATTTGGAGTTCAAATTTATTTTAATTCAATATAAATTGTCCAATGATTGTCCATTCTGTTTCATTCATATCAACTTGGAATCAATACAGATTTGAAAAAAAAATTTATTTATCAGTTGTTGAAATAAATTTTATACTGTCATTATATTCTTATAATTGTTTAGTAAATTTGTGTGTGTGTGTGTGTGTGTGTGTGTTTCACCATTCAGCTGGAGTTGAAATTTATTTTATTTCAATATAAATTGTCCAATGATTTTCCATTATGTTTTATTCATATCAACTTGGAATGAATACTGATTTGAAAAAAAAATTTATTTATTAGTTTTTGATATAAATTTTATACTGTCATTTTATTTTTATAATTGTTTAGTAATTTTGTGTGTGTGTCTGTGTGTGTGTGTGTGTTTCACCATTCATCTGGAGTTCAAATGTATTCTATTTCAATATAAATTTTCCAATGATTGTCCATTAATTTTTTATTCATATCAACTTGGAATGAATACAGTTTTGAAAAAAAAATTATTTATCAGTTCATGAAATAAATTTTATAATGTCATTACATTCTTATAATTGTTTAGTAATTTTGTGTATGTGTGTGTGTGTGTGTGTTTCACCATTCAGCTGGTGTTCAAATTTTTTTTATTTCAATATAAATTTTCCAATGATTTCCCATTATGTTTTATTCATATCAACTTGGAATGAATACAGATTTGAAACAAATTTGTACTGTCATTATTTTCTTTATTTTTCAGTTGTTGAAATATATTTTATACTGTCATTATTTTCTTATAATTGTTTAGTAATTGTGTGTGTGTGTGTGTGTGTGTGTGTGTGTGTGTGTGTGTGTGTGTGTTTCACCATTCAGCTGGTGTTGAAATTTATTTTATTTCAATATAAATTGTCCAATGATTTTCCATTATGTTTTATTCATATCAACTTGGAATGAATACTCATTTGAAAAAAAAAAAATTATTTATTAGTTGTTGATATAAATTTTATACTGTCATTTTATTTTTATAATTGTTTAGTAATTTTGTGTGTGTGTGTGTGTGTGTTTCACCATTCATCTTGAGTTCAAATTTATTTTATTTCAATATAAATTTTTCAATGATTGTCCGTTAATCTTTATTCATATGAACTTGGAATGAATACAGTTTTGAAAAAAAAAATTATTTATCAGTTGTTGAAATAAATTTTATAATGTCATTATATTCTTATAATTGTTTAGTAATTTTGTGTTTGTGTTTGTGTGTGTGTGTGTGTGTGTGTTTCATCAGTCATCTGGAGTTCAAATTTATTTTAATTCAATATAAATTTTCCAATGATTGTCCATTATGTTTTATTCATATAAACTTGGAATGAATACAGATTTGAAAATAAAATTTTTATTTATTAGTTGTTGAAATATATTTTATACTGTCATTTTATTCTTATAATTGTTTAGTAATTTTGAATAAATGGAAGAAAATATTTCCAAATAATTATTAGTTCAATTTTTTTAAAGCATGAAGAGTATCATTTTTTTAAGGGGGGGGGATTTTCTAATCAGTTACCTTTTTTCTTTTTAATTTTGTATTGTTGATTTCTATATGCATTTCTTCTCTTTTTTATAAAGGGCTTAAGTATTTGTAAAATTTATGGGGCTGCCAAACATCAGAAATGATTTCCCTGAATATTATATTTGTCTTCATGTCATTCATCCTGAAATTTAAGCTGGATTCTCTTTTTTACATGTTTCTTGAAACCACAGACTTGAAATATTTTACGTGAATTTTAAATCACACACTCTCAATAAATCTTTTCTTTCATTAATTATTTGTTGCCCAGTCTTATTAAGTTTTTATTTCAACTGAAGTTCAGATATATTTCATTTCAATTTAAAGTTTTCTCTCTGTGTAGATTATATTATATTCATTTCCTACTTGGAATGAAAACCTATTTCCAACACAAATTATTATTTTCCAGTTATTACAGTAAAATGTTTACTCTCATTGTATTCACACTATTCTTTAATATTTGTGTGAGAATTTGAAAATTTTTCCCAATGATAATTGTGTCTGTTTTTAATAGGTTAAAGAGTCTCATTTTTATTAATTAGATTAAAAAATTTGTAAAATTATGAATGTTTTATTTTTAATTCTTTTTTCCTGATTATTTTATTTATTTCTTCTTATTTATTTTCAGGGTATAATTTTTTCTAAAATTTTTTTGGTGCCGAAGATCAGAATGAATTTATATAGATATGAAATTGGGCTTCATGACACTGATACTCAAAAGTAAGCTTCAAATTTTTTAAATATTTTATTTCATACTACAGAGATAAAACACTTCACTTGAATATTAAATTAATTTTCCATAGAGTATCTTACATTCCCTGTTTATTTGGTGTCCAGTTGTCTGTGTGTGTGTGTGTGTGTGTGTGTGTGTGTGTGTGTGTGTGTGTGTGTGTGTGTGTGTGTGTGTGTTTGTGTGTGTGTGTGCGTGTGTGTGTGTGTGTGTGTTTCACCATTCAGCTGGTGTTCAAATTTATTTTATTTCAATATAAATTTTCCAATGATTTCCCATTATGTTTTATTCATATCAACTTGGAATGAATACAGATTTGAAACAAATTTGTACTGTCATTATTTTCTTTATTTTTCAGTTGTTGAAATATATTTTATACTGTCATTATTTTCTTATAATTGTTTAGTAATTGTGTGTGTGTGTGTGTGTGTTTCACCATTCAGCGCGGTGTTGAAATTTATTTTATTTCAATATAAATTGTCCAATGATTTTCCATTATGTTTTATTCATATCAACTTGGAATGAATACTCATTTGAAAAAAAAATTTATTTATTAGTTGTTGATATAAATTTTATACTGTCATTATATTCTTATAATTGTTTAGTAAATTTGTGTGTGTGTGTGTGTGTGTGTGTGTGTGTGTTGTGTTGTGTGTGTGTGTTTCATCAGTCATTTGGAGTTCAAATTTATTTTAATTCAATATAAATTGTCCAATGATTGTCCATTCTGTTTCATTCATATCAACTTGGAATCAATACAGATTTGAAAAAAAAATTTATTTATCAGTTGTTGAAATAAATTTTATACTGTCATTATATTCTTATAATTGTTTAGTAAATTTGTGTGTGTGTGTGTGTGTGTTTCACCATTCAGCTGGAGTTGAAATTTATTTTATTTAGATATAAATTGTCCAATGATTTTCCATTATGTTTTATTCATATCAACTTGGAATGAATACTGATTTGAAAAAAAAAAATTATTTATTAGTTTTTGATATAAATTTTATACTGTCATTTTATTTTTATAATTGTTTAGTAATTTTGTGTGTGTGTGTGTGTGTGTGTGTGTGTGTTTCACCATTCATCTGGAGTTCAAATGTATTCTATTTCAATATAAATTTTCCAATGATTGTCCATTAATCTTTATTCATATCAACTTGGAATGAATACAGTTTTGAAACAAATTTGTACTGTCATTATTTTCTTTATTTTTCAGTTGTTGAAATATATTTTATACTGTCATTATTTTCTTATAATTGTTTAGTAATTGTGTGTGTGTGTGTGTGTGTGTGTGTGTGTTTCACCATTCAGCTGGAGTTGAAATTTATTTTATTTCAATATAAATTGTCCAATGATTTTCCATTATGTTTTATTCATATCAACTTGGAATGAATACTGATTTGAAAAAAAAAATTATTTATTAGTTGTTGATATAAATTTTATACTGTCATTTTATTTTTATAATTGTTTAGTAATTTTGTGTGTGTGTGTGTGTGTGTGTGTGTGTGTGTGTGTGTGTGTGTGTGTTTCACCATTCATCTGGAGTTTAAATGTATTCTATTTCAATATAAATTTTCCAATGATTGTCCATTAATCTTTATTCATATCAACTTGGAATGAATACTGATTTGAAAAAAAAAAATTATTTATCAGTTCATGAAATAAATTTTATAATGTCATTACATTCTTATAATTGTTTAGTAATTTTGTGTATGTGTGTGTGTGTGTGTGTGTTTCACCATTCAGCTGGTGTTCAAATTTTTTTTATTTCAATATAAATTTTCCAATGATTTCCCATTATGTTTTATTCATATCAACTTGGAATGAATACAGATTTGAAACAAATTTGTACTGTCATTATTTTCTTTATTTTTCAGTTGTTGAAATATATTTTATACTGTCATTATTTTCTTATAATTGTTTAGTAATTGTGTGTGTGTGTGTGTGTGTGTGTGTGTGTTTCACCATTCAGCTGGAGTTGAAATTTATTTTATTTCAATATAAATTGTCCAATGATTTTCCATTATGTTTTATTCATATCAACTTGGAATGAATACTGATTTGAAAAAAAAAATTATTTATTAGTTGTTGATATAAATTTTATACTGTCATTTTATTTTTATAATTGTTTAGTAATTTTGTGTGTGTGTGTGTGTGTGTGTGTGTGTGTGTGTGTGTGTGTGTGTGTGTGTGTGTGTGTGTGTTTCACCATTCATCTGGAGTTTAAATGTATTCTATTTCAATATAAATTTTCCAATGATTGTCCGTTAATCTTTATTCATATGAACTTGGAATGCATACAGTTTTGAAAAAAAAAAATTATTTATCAGTTGTTGAAATAAATTTTATAATGTCATTATATTCTTATAATTGTTTAGTAATTTTGTGTTTGTGTTTGTGTGTGTGTGTGTTTCATCAGTCATCTGGAGTTCAAATTTATTTTAATTCAATATAAATTTTCCAATGATTGTCCATTATGTTTTATTCATATAAACTTGGAATGAATACAGATTTGAAAATAAAATTTTTATTTATTAGTTGTTGAAATATATTTTATACTGTCATTATATTCTTATAATTGTTTAGTAATTTTGAATAAATGGAAGAAAATATTTCCAAATAATTATTAGTTCAATTTTTTTAAAGCATGAAGAGTATCATTTTTTTAAGGGGGGGGATTTTCTAATCAGTTACCTTTTTTCTTTTTAATTTTGTATTGTTGATTTCTATATGCATTTCTTCTCTTTTTTATAAAGGGCTTAAGTATTTGTAAAATTTATGGGGCTGCCAAACATCAGAAATGATTTCCCTGAATATTATATTTGTCTTCATGTCATTCATCCTGAAATTTAAGCTGGATTCTCTTTTTTA
>NC_079163.1:102772561-102790061 GCF_947563725.1 Argiope bruennichi | reverse complement strand
TTCATATCAACTTGGAATCAATACAGATTTGAAAAAAAAAATTATTTATCAGTTGTTGAAATAAATTTTATAATGTCATTATATTCTTATAATTGTTTAGTAATTTTGTGTGTGTGTGTGTGTGTTTCACCATTCATCTGGAGTTCAAATGTATTCTATTTCAATATAAATTTTCCAATGATTGTCCATTAATCTTTATTCATATCAACTTGGAATGAATACAGTTTTGAAAAAAAAATTATTTATCATTTCATGAAATAAATTTTATAATGTCATTACATTCTTATAATTGTTTAGTAATTTTGTGTGTGTGTGTGTGGTTGTGTGTGTGTGTGTGTGTGTGGTTGTGTGTGTGTGTGTGTGTGTGTGTGTGTGTGTGTGTGTGTGTGTGTGTGTGTGTGTGTGTGTGTGTGTGTGTGTGTGTGTGTGTGTGTGTGTGTGTGTGTTTCACCATTCAGCTGGTGTTCAAATTTATTTTATTTCAATATAAATTTTCCAATGATTTCCCATTATGTTTTATTCATATCAACTTGGAATGAATACAGATTTGAAACAAATTTGTACTGTCATTATTTTCTTTATTTTTCAGTTGTTGAAATATATTTTATACTGTCATTATTTTCTTATAATTGTTTAGTAATTGTGTGTGTGTGTGTGCGTGTGTGTGTGTGTTTCACCATTCAGCTGGTGTTGAAATTTATTTTATTTCAATACAAATTGTCCAATGATTTTCCATTATGTTTTATTCATATCAACTTGGAATGAATACTCATTTGAAAAAAAAATTTATTTATTAGTTGTTGATATAAATTTTATACTGTCATTTTATTTTTATAATTGTTTAGTAATTTTGTGTGTGTGTGTGTGTGTTTGTGTGTTTGTGTGTGTGTGTTTGTGTGTTTGTGTGTGTGTGTGTGTGTGTGTGTGTGTGTTTCACCATTCATCTGGAGTTCAAATGTATTCTATTTCAATATAAATTTTCCAATGATTGTCCATTAATCTTTATTCATATCAACTTGGAATGAATACAGTTTTGAAAAAAAAATTATTTATTAGTTCTTGAAATAAATTTTATAATGTCATTACATTCTTATAATTGTTTAGTAATTTTGTGTGTGTGTGTGTGTGTGTGTGTGTGTGTGTGTGTGTGTGTGTGTGTGTGTGTGTGTGTGTGTTTCATCAGTCATCTGGAGTTCAAATTTATTTTAATTCAATATAAATTTTCCAATGATTGTCCATTATGTTTTATTCATATAAACTTGGAATTAAAACAGATTTGAAAATAAAATTTTTATTTATTAGTTGTTGAAATATATTTTATACTGTCATTATATTCTTATAATTGTTTAGTAATTTTGAATAAATGGAAGAAAATATTTCCAAATAATTATTAGTTCAATTTTTTTAAAGCATGAAGAGTATCATTTTTTTAAGGGGGGGGGGATTTTCTAATCAGTTACCTTTTTTCTTTTTAATTTTGTATTATTGATTTCTATATGCATTTCTTCTCTTTTTTATAAAGGGCTTAAGTATTTGTAAAATTTATGGGGCTGCCAAACATCAGAAATGATTTCTCTGAATATTATATTTGTCTTCATGTTATTCATCCTGAAATTTAAGCTGGATTCTCTTTTTTACATGTTTCTTGAAACCACAGACTTGAAATATTTTACGTGAATTTTAAATCACACACTCTCAATAAATCTTTTCTTTCATTAATTATTTGTTGCCCAGTCTTATTAAGTTTTTATTTCAACTGAAGTTCAGATATATTTCATTTCAATTTAAAGTTTTCTCTCTGTGTAGATTATATTATATTCATTTCCTACTTGGAATGAAAACCTATTTCCAACACAAATTATTATTTTCCAGTTATTACAGTAAAATGTGTACTCTCATTGTATTCACACTATTCTTTAATATTTGTGTGAGAATTTGAAAATTTTTCCCAATGATAATTGTGTCTGTTTTTAATAGGTTAAAGAGTCTCATTTTTATTAATTAGATTAAAAAATTTGTAAAATTATGAATGTTTTATTTTTAATTCTTTTTTCCTGATTATTTTATTTATTTCTTCTTATTTATTTTCAGGGTATAATTTTTTCTAAAATTTTTTTGGTGCCGAAGATCAGAATGAATTTATATAGATATGAAATTGGGCTTCATGACACTGATACTCAAAAGTAAGCTTCATATTTTTTAAATATTTTATTTCATACTACAGAGATAAAACACTTCACTTGAATATTAAATTAATTTTCCATAGAGTATCTTACATTCCCTGTTTATTTGGTGTCCAGTTGTCTGTGTGTGTGTGTGTGTGTGTGTGTGTGTGTGTGTGTGTGTGTGTGTTTCACCATTCAGCTGGTGTTCAAATTTATTTTATTTCAATATAAATTTTCCAATGATTTCCCATTATGTTTTATCCATATCAACTTGGAATGAATACAGATTTGAAACAAATTTGTACTGTCATTATTTTCTTTATTTTTCAGTTGTTGAAATATATTTTTTACTGTCATTATTTTCTTATAATTGTTTAGTAATTGTTTGTGTGTGTGTGTGTGTGAGTGTGTGTGTGTGTGTGTGTGTGTGTGTGTGTGTGCATGTGTGTGTGTGTGTGTGTTTCACCATTCAGCTGGTGTTGAAATTTATTTTATTTCATTATAAATTGTCCAATGTTTTTCCATTATGTTTTATTCATATGAACTTGGAATGAATACTGATTTGAAAAAAAAAATTATTTATTAGTTGTTGATATAAATTTTATACTGTCATTTTATTTTTATAATTGTTTAGTAATTTTGTGTGTGTGTGTGTGTGTGTGTGTGTGTTTCACCATTCATCTGGAGTTCAAATGTATTCTATTTCAATATAAATTTTCCAATGATTGTCCATTAATCTTTATTCATATCAACTTGGAATGAATACAGTTTTGAAAAAAAAATTATTTATCAGTTCATGAAATATATTTTATAATGCCATTACATTCTTATAATTTTTAGTAATTTTGTGTGTGTGTGTGTGTGTGTGTGTGTGTGTGTGTTCAAATTTATTTTATTTCAATATAAATTTTCCAATGATTTCCCATTATGTTTTATTCATATCAACTTGGAATGAATACAGATTTGAAACAAATTTGTACTGTCATTATTTTCTTTATTTTTCAGTTGTTGAAATATATTTTATACTGTCATTATTTTCTTATAATTGTTTAGTAATTGTTTGTGTGTGTGTGTGTGTGTGAGTGTGTGTGTGTGCATGTGTGTGTGTGTGTGTGTTTCACCATTCAGCTGGTGTTGATATTTATTTTATTTCATTATAAATTGTCCAATGTTTTTCCATTATGTTTTATTCATATCAACTTGGAATGAATACTGATTTGAAAAAAAAATTTATTTATTAGTTGTTGATATAAATTTTATACTGTCATTTTATTTTTATAATTGTTTAGTAATTTTGTGTGTGTGTGTGTGTGTGTGTGTGTGTGTGTGTGTGTGTGTGTTTCACCATTCATCTGGAGTTCAAATGTATTCTATTTCAATATAAATTTTCCAATGATTGTCCATTAATCTTTATTCATATCAACTTGGAATGAATACAGTTTTGAAAAAAAATTATTTATCAGTTCTTGAAATAAATTTTATAATGTCATTACATTCTTATAATTGTTTAGTAATTTTGTGTGTGTGTGTGTGTGTGTTTCATCAGTCATTTGGAGTTCATATTTATTTTAATTCAATATAAATTGTCCATTGATTGTCCATTCTGTTTCATTAATATCAACTTGGAATCAATACAGTTTTGAAAAAAAAAATTATTTATCAGTTGTTGAAATAAATTTTATAATGTCATTATATTCTTATAATTGTTTAGTAATTTTGTATGTGTGTGTGTGTATGTGTGTTTCATCAGTCATTTGGAGTTCAAATTTTTTTTAATTCAATATAAATTGTCCAATGATTGTCCATTCTGTTTCATTCATATCAACTTGGAATCAATACAGATTTGAAAAAAAAAATTTATTTATCAGTTGTTGAAATAAATTTTATACTGTCAATATATTCTTATAATTGTTTAGTAAATTTGTGTGTGTGTGTGTGTGTGTGTGTGTTTCACCATTCATCTGGAGTACAAAAGTATTCTATTTCAATATAAATTTTCCAATGATTGTCCATTAATCTTTATTCATATCAACTTGGAATGAATACAGTTTTGAAAAAAAAATTATTTATCAGTTCTTGAAATAAATTTTATAATGTCATTACATTCTTATAATTGTTTAGTAATTTTGTGTGTGTGTGTGTGTGTGTGTGTTTCATCAGTCATTTGGAGTTCAAATTTATTTTAATTCAATATAAATTGTCCAATGATTGTCCATTCTGTTTCATTCATATAAACTTGGAATGAAAACAGATTTGAAAATAAAATTTTTATTTATTAGTTGTTGAAATATATTTTATACTGTCATTATATTCTTATAATTGTTTAGTAATTTTGAATAAATGGAAGAAAATATTTCCAAATAATTATTAGTTCAATTTTTTTAAAGCATGAAGAGTATCATTTTTTTAGGGGGGGGATTTTCTAATCAGTTACCTTTTTTCTTTTTAATTTTGTATTGTTGATTTCTATATGCATTTCTTCTCTTTTTTATAAAGGGCTTAAGTATTTGTAAAATTTATGGGGCTGCCAAACATCAGAAATGATTTCTCTGAATATTATATTTGTCTTCATGTCATTCATCCTGAAATTTAAGCTGGATTCTCTTTTTTACATGTTTCTTGAAACCACAGACTTGAAATATTTTACGTGAATTTTAAATCACACACTCTCAATAAATCTTTTCTTTCATTAATTATTTGTTGCCCAGTCTTATTAAGTTTTTATTTCAACTGAAGTTCAGATATATTTCATTTCAATTTAAAGTTTTCTCTCTGTGTAGATTATATTATATTCATTTCCTACTTGGAATGAAAACCTATTTCCAACACAAATTATTATTTTCCAGTTATTACAGTAAAATGTGTACTCTCATTGTATTCACACTATTCTTTAATATTTGTGTGAGAATTTGAAAATTTTTCCCAATGATAATTGTGTCTGTTTTTAATACGTTAAAGAGTCTCATTTTTATTAATTAGATTAAAAAATTTGTAAAATTATGAATGTTTTATTTTTAATTCTTTTTTCCTGATTATTTTATTTATTTCTTCTTATTTATTTTCAGGGTATAATTTTTTCTAAAATTTTTTTGGTGCCGAAGATCAGAATGAATTTATATAGATATGAAATTGGGCTTCATGACACTGATACTCAAAAGTAAGCTTCATATTTTTTAAATATTTTATTTCATACTACAGAGATAAAACACTTCACTTGAATATTAAATTAATTTTCCATAGAGTATCTTACATTCCCTGTTTATTTGGTGTCCAGTTGTCTGTGTGTGTGTGTGTGTGTGTGTGTTTGTGTGTGTGTGTGTGTGTGTGTGTGTGTGTGTGTGTGTGTGTGTTTCACCATTCAGCTGGTGTTCAAATTTATTTTATTTCAATATAAATTTTCCAATGATTTCCCATTATGTTTTATTCATATCAACTTGGAATGAATACAGATTTGAAACAAATTTGTACTGTCATTATTTTCTTTATTTTTCAGTTGTTGAAATATATTTTATACTGTCATTATTTTCTTATAATTGTTTAGTAATTGTGTGTGTGCGTGTGTGTGTGTGTGTGTTTCACCATTCAGCTGGTGTTGAAATTTATTTTATTTCAATATAAATTGTCCAATGATTTTCCATTATGTTTTATTCATATCAACTTGGAATGAATACTGATTTGAAAAAAAAAATTATTTATTAGTTGTTGATATAAATTTTATACTGTCATTTTATTTTTATAATTGTTTAGTAATTCTGTGTGTGTGTGTGTGTGTTTCACCATTCATCTGGAGTTCAAATGTATTCTATTTCAATATAAATTTTCCAATGATTGTCCATTAATCTTTATTCATATCAACTTGGAATGAATACAGTTTTGAAAAAAAAATTATTTATCAGTTCTTGAAATAAATTTTATAATGTCATTACATTCTTATAATTGTTTAGTAATTGTGTGTGTGTGTGTGTGTGTGTGTGTGTGTGTGTGTGTGTGTGTGTGTGTGTGTGTGTGTGTGTGTTTCACCATTCAGCTGGTGTTCAAATTTATTTTATTTCAATATAAATTTTCCAATGATTTCCCATTATGTTTTATTCATATCAACTTGGAATGAATACAGATTTGAAACAAATTTGTACTGTCATTATTTTCTTTATTTTTCAGTTGTTGAAATATATTTTATACTGTCATTATTTTCTTATAATTGTTTAGTAATTGTGTGTGTGTGTGTGTGTGCGTGTGTGTGTGTGTGTGTGTGTGTGTGTGTTTCATCATTCAGCTGGTGTTGAAATTTATTTTATTTCAATATAAATTGTCCAATGATTTTCCATTATGTTTTATTCATATCAACTTGGAATGAATACTCATTTGAAAAAAAAATTTATTTATTAGTTGTTGATATAAATTTTATACTGTCATTTTATTTTTATAATTGTTTAGTAATTTTGTGTGTGTGTGTGTGTGTGTTTTTCACCATTCATCTGGAGTTCAAATGTATTCTATTTCAATATAAATTTTCCAAAGATTGTCCATTAATCTTTATTCATATCAACTAGGAATGAATACAGTTTTGAAAAAAAAATTATTTATCAGTTCTTGAAATAAATTTTATAATGTCATTACATTCTTATAATTGTTTAGTAATTTTGTGTGTGTGTGTGTGTGTGTGTGTGTGTGTGTGTGTGTGTGTGTGTGTTTCATCAGTCATTTGGAGTTCAAATTTATTTTAATTCAATATAAATTGTCCAATGATTGTCCATTCTGTTTCATTCAGATCAACTTGGAATCAATACAGTTTTGAAAAAAAAAATTATTTATCAGTTGTTGAAATAAATTTTATAATGTCATTATTTTTTTATAATTGTTTAGTAATTGTGTGTGTGTGTGTGTGTGTGTGTGTGTGTGCGTGCGTGCGTGTGTGTGTGTGTGTGTTTCACCATTCAGCTGGTGTTGAAATTTATTTTATTTCAATATAAATTGTCCAATGATTTTCCATTATGTTTTATTCATATCAACTTGGAATGAATACTCATTTGAAAAAAAAATTTATTTATTAGTTGTTGATATAAATTTTATACTGTCATTTTATTTTTATAAGTGTTTAGTAATTTTGTGTGTGTGTGTGTGTGTGTGTGTGTGTGTTTCACCATTCATCTGGAGTTCAAATGTATTCTATTTCAATATAAATTTTCCAATGATTGTCCATTAATCTTTATTCATATCAACTTGGAATGAATACAGTTTTGAAAAAAAAAATTATTTATCAGTTGTTGAAATAAATTTTATAATGTCATTACATTCTTATAATTGTTTAGTAATTTTGTGTGTGTGTGTGTGTGTTTCACCATTCAGCTGGTGTTCAAATTTATTTTATTTCAATATAAATTTTCCAATGATTTCCCATTATGTTTTATTCATATCAACTTGGAATGAATACAGATTTGAAACAAATTTGTACTGTCATTATTTTCTTATAATTGTTTAGTAATTGTGTGTGTGTGTGTGTGTGTGTGTGTGTGTGTGTGTGTGTGTGTTTCACCATTCATCTGGAGTTCAAATGTATTCTATTTCAATATAAATTTTCCAATGATTGTCCATTAATCTTTATTCATATCAACTTGGAATGAATACAGTTTTGAAAAAAAAATTATTTATTAGTTCTTGAAATAAATTTTATAATGTCATTATATTCTTATAATTGTTTAGTAATTTTGTATGTGTGTGTGTGTGTGTGTGTGTTTCATCAGTCATTTGGAGTTCATATTTATTTTAATTCAATATAAATTGTCCAATGATTGTCCATTCTGTTTCATTCATATCGACTTGGAATCAATACAGTTTTGAAAAAAAAATTATTTATCAGTTGTTGAAATAAATTTTATAATGTCATTATATTCTTATAATTGTTTAGTAATTTTGTATGTGTGTGTGTGTGTGTGTCTGTTTCATCAGTCATTTGGAGTTTAAATTTTTTTTAATTCAATATAAATTGTCCAATGATTGTCCATTCTGTTTCATTCATATCAACTTGGAATCAATACAGATTTGAAAAAAAAATTTATTTATCAGTTGTTGAAATAAATTTTATACTGTCATTATATTCTTATAATTTTTTAGTAAATTTGTGTTTGTGTGTGTGTGTGTGTTTCACCATTCAGCTGGTGTTCAAATTTATTTTATTTCAATATAAATTTTTCAATGATTGTCCGTTAATCTTTATTCATATGAACTTGGAATGAATACAGTTTTGAAAAAAAAAAATTATTTATCAGTTGTTGAAATAAATTTTATAATGTCATTATATTCTTATAATTGTTTAGTAATTTTGTGTTTGTGTGTGTGTGTATGTGTGTGTGTGTGTGTGTGTGTGTGTGTGTTTCACCATTCAGCTGGTGTTGAAATTTATTTTATTTCAATATAAATTTTCCAATGATTTTCCATTATGTTTTATTCATATCAACTTGGAATGAATACAGTTTTGAAAAAAAAAATTATTTATCAGTTCTTGAAATAAATTTTATAATGTCATTACATTCTTATAATTGTTTAGTAATTTTGTGTGTGTGTGTGTGTGTGTGTGTGTGTGTGTGTGTGTTTCATCAGTCATCTGGAGTTCAAATTTATTTTAATTCAATATAAATTTTCCAATGATTGTCCACCATTATGTTTTATTCATATAAACTTGGAATGAATACAGATTTGAAAATAAAATTTTTATTTATTAGTTGTTGAAATATATTTTATACTGTCATTATATTCTTATAATTGTTTAGTAATTTTGAATAAATGGAAGAAAATATTTCCAAATAATTATAAGTTCAATTTTTTTAAAGCATGAAGAGTATCATTTTTTTAAGGGGGGGGGATTTTCTAATCAGTTACCTTTTTTCTTTTTAATTTTGTATTGTTGATTTCTATATGCATTTCTTCTCCTTTTTATAAAGGGCTTAAGTATTTGTAAAATTTATGGGGCTGCCAAACATCAGAAATGATTTCCCTGAATATTATATTTGTCTTCATGTCATTCATCCTGAAATTTAAGCTGGATTCTCTTTTTTACATGTTTCTTGAAACCACAGACTTGAAATATTTTACGTGAATTTTAAATCACACACTCTCAATAAATCTTTTCTTTCATTAATTATTTGTTGCCCAGTCTTATTAAGTTTTTATTTCAACTGAAGTTCAGATATATTTCATTTCAATTTAAAGTTTTCTCTCTGTGTAGATTATATTATATTCATTTCCTACTTGGAATGAAAACCTATTTCCAACACAAATTATTATTTTCCAGTTATTACAGTAAAATGTGTACTCTCATTGTATTCACACTATTCTTTAATATTTGTGTGAGAATTTGAAAATTTTTCCCAATGATAATTGTGTCTGTTTTTAATAGGTTAAAGAGTCTCATTTTTATTAATTAGATTAAAAAATTTGTAAAATTATGAATGTTTTATTTTTAATTCTTTTTTCCTGATTATTTTATTTATTTCTTCTTAATTATTTTCAGGGTATAATTTTTTCTAAAATTTTTTTGGTGCCGAAGATCAGAATGAATTTATATAGATATGAAATTGGGCTTCATGACACTGATACTCAAAAGTAAGCTTCATATTTTTTAAATATTTTATTTCATACTACAGAGATAAAACACTTCACTTGAATATTAAATTAATTTTCCATAGAGTATCTTACATTCCCTGTTTATTTGGTGTCCAGTTGTCTGTGTGTGTGTGTGTGTGTGTGTGTGTGTGTGTGTGTGTGTGTGTGTGTGTGTGTGTGTGTGTGTGTGTGTGTGTGTGTGTGTGTTTCACCATTCAGCTGGTGTTCAAATTTATTTTATTTCAATATAAATTTTCCAATGATTTCCCATTATGTTTTATTCATATCAACTTGGAATGAATACAGATTTGAAACAAATTTGTACTGTCATTATTTTCTTTATTTTTCAGTTGTTGAAATATATTTTATACTGTCATTATTTTCTTATAATTGTTTAGTAATTGTGTGTGTGCGTGTGTGTGTGTGCGTGTGTGTGTGTGCGTGTGTGTGTGTGCGTGTGTGTGTGTGCGTGTGTGTGTGTGTGTGTTTCACCATTCAGCTGGTGTTGAAATTTATTTTATTTCAATATAAATTGTCCAATGATTTTCCATTATGTTTTATTCATATCAACTTGGAATGAATACTGATTTGAAAAAAAAAATTATTTATTAGTTGTTGATATAAATTTTATACTGTCATTTTATTTTTATAATTGTATAGTAATTTTGTGTGTGTGTGTGTGTGTGTGTGTTTCACCATTCATCTGGAGTTCAAATGTATTCTATTTCAATATAAATTTTCCAATGATTGTCCATTAATCTTTATTCATATCAACTTGGAATGAATACAGTTTTGAAAAAAAAATTATTTATCAGTTCTTGAAATAAATTTTATAATGTCATTACATTCTTATAATTGTTTAGTAATTTTGTGTGTGTGTGTGTGTGTGTGTGTGTGTGTTTCATCAGTCATTTGGAGTTCAAATTTATTTTAATTCAATATAAATTGTCCAATGATTGTCCATTCTGTTTCATTCATATCAACTTGGAATCAATACAGTTTTGAAAAAAAAAATTATTTATCAGTTGTTGAAATAAATTTTATAATGTCATTATTTTTTTATAATTGTTTAGTAATTGTGTGTGTGTGTGTGCGTGCGTGCGTGTGCGTGTGTGTGTGTTTCACCATTCAGCTGGTGTTGAAATTTATTTTATTTCAATATAAATTGTCCAATGATTTTCCATTATGTTTTATTCATATCAACTTGGAATGAATACTCATTTGAAAAAAAAATTTATTTATTAGTTGTTGATATAAATTTTATACTGTCATTTTATTTTTATAAGTGTTTAGTAATTTTGTGTGTGTGTGTGTGTGTGTGTGTGTGTGTGTGTGTGTGTGTGTTTCACCATTCATCTGGAGTTCAAATGTATTCTATTTCAATATAAATTTTCCAATGATTGTCCATTAATCTTTATTCATATCAACTTGGAATGAATACAGTTTTGAAAAAAAAAATTATTTATCAGTTGTTGAAATAAATTTTATAATGTCATTATATTCTTATAATTGTTTAGTAATTTTGTGTGTGTGTGTGTGTGTGTGTGTGTGTGTGTGTGTGTGTTTCATCAGTCATTTGGAGTTCAAATTTATTTTAATTCAATATAAATTGTCCAATGATTGTCCATTCTGTTTCATTCATATCAACTTGGAATCAATACAGTTTTGAAAAAAAAAATTATTTATCAGTTGTTGAAATAAATTTTATAATGTCATTATATTCTTATAATTGTTTAGTAATTTTGTGTGTGTGTGTGTGTGTGTGTGTGTGTGTGTGTGTTTCATCAGTCATCTGGAGTTCAAATTTATTTTAATTCAATATAAATTTTCCAATGATTGTCAATTATGTTTTATTCATATAAACTTGGAATGAAAACAGATTTGAAAATAAAATTTTTATTTATTAGTTGTTGAAATATATTTTATACTGTCATTATATTCTTATAATTGTTTAGTAATTTTGAATAAATGGAAGAAAATATTTCCAAATAATTATTAGTTCAATTTTTTTAAAGCATGAAGAGTATCATTTTTTTAGGGGGGGGGGGGATTTTCTAATCAGTTACATTTTTCTTTTTAATTTTGTATTGTTGATTTCTATATGCATTTCTTCTCTTTTTTATAAAGGGCTTAAGTATTTGTAAAATTTATGGGGCTGCCAAACATCAGAAATGATTTCTCTGAATATTATATTTGTCTTCATGTCATTCATCCTGAAATTTAAGCTGGATTCTCTTTTTTACATGTTTCTTGAAACCACAGACTTGAAATATTTTACTTGAATTTTAAATCACACACTCTCAATAAATCTTTTCTTTCATTAATTATTTGTTGCCCAGTCTTATTAAGTTTTTATTTCAACTGAAGTTCAGATATATTTCATTTCAATTTAAAGTTTTCTCTCTGTGTAGATTATATTATATTCATTTCCTACTTGGAATGAAAACCTATTTCCAACACAAATTATTATTTTCCAGTTATTACAGTAAAATGTGTACTCTCATTGTATTCACACTATTCTTTAATATTTGTGTGAGAATTTGAAAATTTTTCCCAATGATAATTGTGTCTGTTTTTAATAGGTTAAAGAGTCTCATTTTTATTAATTAGATTAAAAAATTTGTAAAATTATGATTGTTTTATTTTTAATTCTTTTTTCCTGATTATTTTATTTATTTCTTCTTATTTATTTTCAGGGTATAATTTTTTCTAAAATTTTTTTGGTGCCGAAGATCAGAATGAATTTATATAGATATGAAATTGGGCTTCATGAAACTGATACTCAAAAGTAAGCTTCATATTTTTTAAATATTTTATTTCATACTACAGAGATAAAACACTTCACTTGAATATTAAATTAATTTTCCATAGAGTATCTTACATTCCCTGTTTATTTTTTTTCCAGTTGTCTGTGTGTGTGTGTGTGTGTGTGTGTGTGTGTGTGTGTGTGTGTGTGTTTCACCATTCAGCTGGTGTTCAAATTCATTTTATTTCAATATAAATTTTCCAATGATTTCCCATTATGTTTTATTCATATCAACTTAGAATGAATACAGATTTGAAACAAATTTGTACTGTCATTATTTTCTTTATTTTTCAGTTGTTGAAATATATTTTATACTGTCATTATTTTCTTATAATTGTTTAGTAATTGTGTGTGTGCGTGTGTGTGTGTGTGTGTGTGTGTTTCACCATTCAGCTGGTGTTGAAATTTATTTTATTTCAATATAAATTGTCCAATGATTTTCCATTATGTTTTATTCATATCAACTTGGAATGAATACTGATTTGAAAAAAAAAATTATTTATTAGTTGTTGATATAAATTTTATACTGTCATTTTATTTTTATAATTGTTTAGTAATTTTGTGTGTGTGTGTGTGTGTGTGTGTGTGTGTGCGCTTGTGTGTGTGTGTGTGTGTGTGTGCGTGTGTGTGTGTGTGTGTGTGTGTGTGTGTTTCACCATTCATCTGGAGTTCAAATGTATTCTATTTCAATATAAATTTTCCAATGATTGTCCATTAATCTTTATTCATATCAACTTGGAATGAATACAGTTTTGAAAAAAAAATTATTTATCAGTTCTTGAAATAAATTTTATAATGTCATTACATTCTTATAATTGTTTAGTAATTTTGTGTGTGTGTGTGTGTGTGTGTGTGTGTGTGTGTGTGTGTTTCATCAGTCATTTGGAGTTCAAATTTATTTTAATTCAATATAAATTGTCCAATGATTGTCCATTCTGTTTCATTCATATCAACTTGGAATCAATACAGTTTTGAAAAAAAAAAATTATTTATCAGTTGTTGAAATAAATTTTATAATGTCATTATTTTTTTATAATTGTTTAGTAATTGTGTGTGTGTGTGTGTGCGTGCGTGCGTGTGCGTGTGTGTGTGTTTCACCATTCAGCTGGTGTTGAAATTTATTTTATTTCAATATAAATTGTCCAATGATTTTCCATTATGTTTTATTCATATCAACTTGGAATGAATACTCATTTGAAAAAAAAAATTATTTATTAGTTGTTGATATAAATTTTATACTGTCATTTTATTTTTATAAGTGTTTAGTAATTTTGTGTGTGTGTGTGTGTGTGTGTGTGTTTCACCATTCATCTGGAGTTCAAATGTATTCTATTTCAATATAAATTTTCCAATGATTGTCCATTAATCTTTATTCATATCAACTTGGAATGAATACAGTTTTGAAAAAAAAAATTATTTATCAGTTGTTGAAATAAATTTTATAATGTCATTATATTCTTATAATTGTTTAGTAATTTTGTGTGTGTGTGTGTGTGTGTGTGTGTGTGTGTGTGTGTGTGTGTTTCATCAGTCATTTGGAGTTCAAATTTATTTTAATTCAATATAAATTGTCCAATGATTGTCCATTCTGTTTCATTCATATCAACTTGGAATCAATACAGTTTTGAAAAAAAAAATTATTTATCAGTTGTTGAAATAAATTTTATAATGTCATTATATTCTTATAATTGTTTAGTAATTTTGTGTGTGTGTGTGTGTGTGTGTGTTTCATCAGTCATCTGGAGTTCAAATTTATTTTAATTCAATATAAATTTTCCAATGATTGTCAATTATGTTTTATTCATATAAACTTGGAATGAAAACAGATTTGAAAATAAAATTTTTATTTATTAGTTGTTGAAATATATTTTATACTGTCATTATATTCTTATAATTGTTTAGTAATTTTGAATAAATGGAAGAAAATATTTCCAAATAATTATTAGTTCAATTTTTTTAAAGCATGAAGAGTATCATTTTTTTAGGGGGGGGGATTTTCTAATCAGTTACATTTTTCTTTTTAATTTTGTATTGTTGATTTCTATATGCATTTCTTCTCTTTTTTATAAAGGGCTTAAGTATTTGTAAAATTTATGGGGCTGCCAAACATCAGAAATGATTTCTCTGAATATTATATTTGTCTTCATGTCATTCATCCTGAAATTTAAGCTGGATTCTCTTTTTTACATGTTTCTTGAAACCACAGACTTGAAATATTTTACTTGAATTTTAAATCACACACTCTCAATAAATCTTTTCTTTCATTAATTATTTGTTGCCCAGTCTTATTAAGTTTTTATTTCAACTGAAGTTCAGATATATTTCATTTCAATTTAAAGTTTTCTCTCTGTGTAGATTATATTATATTCATTTCCTACTTGGAATGAAAACCTATTTCCAACACAAATTATTATTTTCCAGTTATTACAGTAAAATGTGTACTCTCATTGTATTCACACTATTCTTTAATATTTGTGTGAGAATTTGAAAATTTTTCCCAATGATAATTGTGTCTGTTTTTAATAGGTTAAAGAGTCTCATTTTTATTAATTAGATTAAAAAATTTGTAAAATTATGAATGTTTTATTTTTAATTCTTTTTTCCTGATTATTTTATTTATTTCTTCTTATTTATTTTCAGGGTATAATTTTTTCTAAAATTTTTTTGGTGCCGAAGATCAGAATGAATTTATATAGATATGAAATTGGGCTTCATGAAACTGATACTCAAAAGTAAGCTTCATATTTTTTAAATATTTTATTTCATACTACAGAGATAAAACACTTCACTTGAATATTAAATTAATTTTCCATAGAGTATCTTACATTCCCTGTTTATTTTTTTTCCAGTTGTCTGTGTGTGTGTGTGTGTGTGTGTGTGTGTGTGTGTGTGTGTGTGTGTGTGTGTTTCACCATTCAGCTGGTGTTCAAATTTATTTTATTTCAATATAAATTTTCCAATGATTTCCCATTATGTTTTATTCATATCAACTTGGAATGAATACAGATTTGAAACAAATTTGTACTGTCATTATTTTCTTTATTTTTCAGTTGTTGAAATATATTTTATACTGTCATTATTTTCTTATAATTGTTTAGTAATTGTGTGTGTGCGTGTGTGTGTGTGTGTGTGTGTTTCACCATTCAGCTGGTGTTGAAATTTATTTTATTTCAATATAAATTGTCCAATGATTTTCCATTATGTTTTATTCATATCAACTTGGAATGAATACTGATTTGAAAAAAAAATTTATTTATTAGTTGTTGATATAAATTTTATACTGTCATTTTATTTTTATAATTGTTTAGTAATTTTGTGTGTGTGTGTGTGTGTGTGTGTGCGCGTGTGTGTGTGTGTGTGTGTGTGTGCGTGTGTGTGTGTGTGTGTGTTTGTGTGTGTGTGTGTGTGTGTGTGTGTTTCACCATTCATCTGGAGTTCAAATGTATTCTATTTCAATATAAATTTTCCAATGATTGTCCATTAATCTTTATTCATATCAACTTGGAATGAATACAGTTTTGAAAAAAAAATTATTTATCAGTTCTTGAAATAAATTTTATAATGTCATTACATTCTTATAATTGTTTAGTAATTTTGTGTGTGTGTGTGTGTGTGTGTGTGTGTGTGTGTGTGTGTGTGTGTGTGTGTGTGTGTGTGTGTGTGTGTGTTTCATCAGTCATTTGGAGTTCAAATTTATTTTAATTCAATATAAATTGTCCAATGATTGTCCATTCTGTTTCATTCATATCAACTTGGAATCAATACAGTTTTGAAAAAAAAAATTATTTATCAGTTGTTGAAATAAATTTTATAATGTCATTATATTCTTATAATTGTTTAGTAATTTTGTGTGTGTGTGTGTGTGTGTGTGTGTGTGTGTGTGTGTGTGTGTTTCACCATTCTTCTGGAGTTCTAATGTATTCTATTTCAATATAAATTTTCCAATGATTGTCCATTAATCTTTATTCATATCAACTTGGAATGAATACAGGTTTGAAAAAAAAAATTATTTATCAGTTCATGAAATAAATTTTATAATGTCATTACATTCTTTTACATTCTTATAATTGTTTAGTAATTTTGTGTGTGTGTGTGTGTGTGTGTTTCACCATTCAGCTGGTGTTGAAATTTATTTTATTTCAATATAAATTTTCCAATGATTTCCTATTATGTTTTATTCATATCAACTTGGAATGAATACAGATTTGAAACAAATTTGTACTGTCATTATTTTCTTTATTTTTCAGTTGTTGAAATATATTTTATACTGTCATTATTTTCTTATAATTGTTTAGTAATTGTGTGTGTGTGAGTGTGTGTGTGTGTGAGTGTGTGTGTGTGTGTGTATGTGTGTGTGTGTGTGTGTGTGTGTGTGTGTGTGTGTGTGTGTGTGTGTGTGTGTGTGTGTGTGTGTGTGTGTTTCACCATTCATCTGGAGTTCAAATGTATTCTATTTCAATATAAATTTTCCAATGATTGTCCATTAATATTTATTCATATCAACTTGGAATGAATACAGTTTTGAAAAAAAAATTATTTATCAGTTCTTGAAATAAATTTTATAATGTCATTACATTCTTATAATTGTTTAGTAATTTTATGTGTGTGTGTGTGTGTGTTTCATCAGTCATTTGGAGTTCATATTTATTTTAATTCAATATAAATTGTCCAATGATTGTCCATTCTGTTTCATTCATATCAACTTGGAATCAATACAGTTTTGAAAAAAAAAATTATTTATCAGTTGTTGAAATAAATTTTATAATGTCATTATATTCTTATAATTGTTTAGTAATTTTGTATGTGTGTGTGTGTATGTGTGTTTCATCAGTCATTTGGAGTTCAAATTTTTTTTAATTCAATATAAATTGTCCAATGATTGTCCATTCTGTTTCATTCATATCAACTTGGAATCAATACAGATTTGAAA
>NC_079163.1:102767561-102770061 GCF_947563725.1 Argiope bruennichi | reverse complement strand
TTAATCTTTATTCATATCAACTTGGAATGAATACAGTTTTGAAAAAAAAAATTATTTATCAGTTCTTGAAATAAATTTTATAATGTCATTACATTCTTATAATTGTTTAGTAATTTTGTGTGTGTGTGTGTGTGTGTGTGTGTGTGTTTCATCAGTCATTTGGAGTTCAAATTTATTTTAATTCAATATAAATTGTCCAATAATTGTCCATTCTGTTTCATTCATATCAACTTGGAATCAATACAGTTTTGAAAAAAAAAATTATTTATCAGTTGTTGAAATAAATTTTATAATGTCATTATATTCTTATAATTGTTTAATAATTTTGTGTGTGTGTGTGTGTGTGTGTGTGTGTGTGTGTGTGTGTGTGTGTGTGTGTGTGTGTTTCATCAGTCATCTGGAGTTCAAATTTATTTTAATTCAATATAAATTGTCCAATGATTGTCCATTCTGCTTCATTCATATCAACTTGGAATCAATACAGTTTTGAAAAAAAAAATTATTTATCAGTTGTTGAAATAAATTTTATAATGTCATTATATTCTTATAATTGTTTAGTAATTTTGTATGTGTGTGTGTGTTTCATCAGTCATTTGGAGTTCAAATTTTTTTTAATTCAATATAAATTGTCCAATGTTTGTCCATTCTGTTTCATTCATATCAACTTGGAATCAATACAGATTTGAAAAAAAAATTTATTTATCAGTTGTTGAAATAAATTTTATACTGTCATTATATTCTTATAATTGTTTAGTAAATTTGTGTTTGTTTGTTTGTTTGTGTGTGTGTGTGTGTTTCACCATTCAGCTGGTGTTCAAATTTATTTTATTTCAATATAAATTTTCCAATGATTTCCCATTATGTTTTATTCATATCAACTTGGAATGAATAAAGATTTGAAACAAATTTGTACTGTCATTATTTTCTTTATTTTTCAGTTGTTGAAATATATTTTATACTGTCATTATTTTCTTATAATTGTTTAGTAATTGTGTGTGTGTGTGTGTGTGTGTGTGTGTGTGTGTGTGTGTGTGTGTGTGTGTGTGTGTGTGTGTGTGTGTGTGTGTGTGTGTGTGTGTGTTTCATCAGTCATCTGGAGTTCAAATTTATTTTAATTGAATATAAATTTTCCAATGATTGTCCACCATTATGTTTTATTCATATAAACTTGGAATGAATACAGATTTGAAAATAAAATTTTTATTTATTAGTTGTTGAAATATATTTTATACTGTCATTATATTCTTATAATTGTTTAGTAATTTTGAATAAATGGAAGAAAATATTTCCAAATAATTATTAGTTCAATTTTTTTAAAGCATGAAGAGTATCATTTTTTTAGGGGGGGGGGATTTTCTAATCAGTTACCTTTTTTCTTTTTAATTTTGTATTGTTGATTTCTATATGCATTTCTTCTCTTTTTTATAAAGGGCTTAAGTATTTGTAAAATTTATGGGGCTGCCAAACATCAGAAATGATTTCTCTGAATATTATATTTGTCTTCATGTTATTCATCCTGAAATTTAAGCTGGATTCTCTTTTTTACATGTTTCTTGAAACCACAGACTTGAAATATTTTACGTGAATTTTAAATCACACACTCTCAATAAATCTTTTCTTTCATTAATTATTTGTTGCCCAGTCTTATTAAATTTTTATTTCAACTGAAGTTCAAATATATTTCATTTCAATTTAAAGTTTTCTCTCTGTGTAGATTATATTATATTCATTTCCTACTTGGAATGAAAACCTATTTCCAACACAAATTATTATTTTCCAGTTATTACAGTAAAATGTGTACTCTCATTGTATTCACACTATTCTTTAATATTTGTGTGAGAATTTGAAAATTTTTCCCAATGATAATGGTGTCTGTTTTTAATAGGTTAAAGAGTCTCATTTTTATTAATTAGATTAAAAAATTTGTAAAATTATGAATGTTTTATTTTTAATTCTTTTTTCCTGATTATTTTATTTATTTCTTCTTATTTATTTTCAGGGTATAATTTTTTCTAAAATTTTTTTGGTGCCGAAGATCAGAATGAATTGATATAGATATGAAATTGGGCTTCATGACACTGATACTCAAAAGTAAGCTTCATATTTTTTAAATATTTTATTTCATACTACAGAGATAAAACACTTCACTTGAATATTAAATTAATTTTCCATAGAGTATCTTACATTCCCTGTTTATTTGGTGTCCAGTTGTCTGTGTGTGTGTGTGTGTGTGTGTGTGTGTGTGTGTGTGTGTGTGTGTGTGTGTGTGTGTGTGTGTGTGTGTGTGTGTGTGTGTGTGTGTGTGTGTTTCACCATTCAGCTGGTGTTCAAATTTATTTTATTTCAATATAAATTTTCCAATGATTTCCCATTATGTTTTATTCATATCAACTTGGAATGAATACAGATTTGAAACAAATTTGTACTGTCATTATTTTCTTTATTTTTCAGTTGTTGAAATATATTTTATACTGTCATTATTTTCTTATAATTGTTTAGT
>NC_079163.1:102742561-102765061 GCF_947563725.1 Argiope bruennichi | reverse complement strand
AAATTTAAGCTGGATTCTCTTTTTTACATGTTTCTTGAAACCACAGACTTGAAATATTTTACTTGAATTTTAAATCACACACTCTCAATAAATCTTTTCTTTCATTAATTATTTGTTGCCCAGTCTTATTAAGTTTTTATTTCAACTGAAGTTCAGATATATTTCATTTCAATTTAAAGTTTTCTCTCTGTGTAGATTATATTATATTCATTTCCTACTTGGAATGAAAACCTATTTCCAACACAAATTATTATTTTCCAGTTATTACAGTAAAATGTGTACTCTCATTGTATTCACACTATTCTTTAATATTTGTGTGAGAATTTGAAAATTTTTCCCAATGATAATTGTGTCTGTTTTTAATAGGTTAAAGAGTCTCATTTTTATTAATTAGATTAAAAAATTTGTAAAATTATGAATGTTTTATTTTTAATTCTTTTTTCCTGATTATTTTATTTATTTCTTCTTATTTATTTTCAGGGTATAATTTTTTCTAAAATTTTTTTGGTGCCGAAGATCAGAATGAATTTATATAGATATGAAATTGGGCTTCATGACACTGATACTCAAAAGTAAGCTTCATATTTTTTAAATATTTTATTTCATACTACAGAGATAAAACACTTCACTTGAATATTAAATTAATTTTCCATAGAGTATCTTACATTCCCTGTTTATTTGGTGTCCAGTTGTCTGTGTGTGTGTGTGTGTGTGTGTGTGTGTGTGTGTGTGTGTGTGTGTGTGTGTGTGTGTGTGTGTGTGTGTTTCACCATTCAGCTGGTGTTCAAATTTATTTTATTTCAATATAAATTTTCCAATGATTTCCCATTATGTTTTATTCATATCAACTTGGAATGAATACAGATTTGAAACAAATTTGTACTGTCATTATTTTCTTTATTTTTCAGTTGTTGAAATATATTTTATACTGTCATTATTTTCTTATAATTGTTTAGTAATTGTGTGTGTGCGTGTGTGTGTGTGTGTGTGTTTCACCATTCAGCTGGTGTTGAAATTTATTTTATTTCAATATAAATTGTCCAATGATTTTCCATTATGTTTTATTCATATCAACTTGGAATGAATACTGATTTGAAAAAAAAATTTATTTATTAGTTGTTGATATAAATTTTATACTGTCATTTTATTTTTATAATTGTTTAGTAATTTTGTGTGTGTGTGTGTGTGTGTGTGTGTGTGTGTGTGTGTGTGTGTGTGTTTCACCATTCATCTGGAGTTCAAATGTATTCTATTTCAATATAAATTTTCCAATGATTGTCCATTAATCTTTATTCATATCAACTTGGAATGAATACAGTTTTGAAAAAAAAATTATTTATCAGTTCATGAAATAAATTTTATAATGTCATTACATTCTTATAATTGTTTAGTAATTTTGTGTGTGTGTGTGTGTGTGTGTGTGTGTGTGTGTGTGTGTGTGTGTGTGTGTGTGTGTGTGTGTGTGTGTGTGTGTGTTCACCATTCAGCTGGTGTTGAAATTTATTTTATTTCAATATAAATTGTCCAATGATTTTCCATTATGTTTTATTCATATCAACTTGGAATGAATACTCATTTGAAAAAAAAATTTATTTATTAGTTGTTGATATAAATTTTATACTGTCATTTTATTTTTATAATTGTTTAGTAATTTTGTGTGTGTTTGTGTGTGTGTGTGTGTGTGCGTGTGTGTGTGTGTGTGTGTGTTTCACCATTCATCTGGAGTTCAAATGTATTCTATTTCAATATAAATTTTCCAAAGATTGTCCATTAATCTTTATTCATATCAACTAGGAATGAATACAGTTTTGAAAAAAAAATTATTTATCAGTTCTTGAAATAAATTTTATAATGTCATTACATTCTTATAATTGTTTAGTAATTTTGTGTGTGTGTGTGTGTTTCATCAGTCATTTGGAGTTCAAATTTATTTTAATTCAATATAAATTGTCCAATGATTGTCCATTCTGTTTCATTCATATCAACTTGGAATCAATACAGTTTTGAAAAAAAAAATTATTTATCAGTTGTTGAAATAAATTTTATAATGTCATTATTTTCTTATAATTGTTTAGTAATTGTGTGTGTGTGTGTGTGTGTGTGCGTGCGCGTGTGTGTGCGTGCGTGTGTGTGTTTCACCATTCAGCTGGTGTTGAAATTTATTTTATTTCAATATAAATTGTCCAATGATTTTCCATTATGTTTTATACATATCAACTTGGAATGAATACTCATTTGAAAAAAAAATTTATTTATTAGTTGTTGATATAAATTTTATACTGTCATTTTATTTTTATAATTGTTTAGTAATTTTGTGTGTGTGTGTGTGTGTGTGTGTGTGTGTGTGTGTGTGTGTGTGTGTGTGTTTCACCATTCATCTGGAGTTCAAATGTATTCTATTTCAATATAAATTTTCCAATGATTGTCCATTAATCTTTATTCATATCAACTTGGAATGAATACAGTTTTGAAAAAAAAATTATTTATCAGTTCTTGAAATAAATTTTATAATGTCATTACATTCTTATAATTGTTTAGTAATTTTGTGTGTGTGTGTGTGTTTCATCAGTCATCTGGAGTTCAAATTTATTTTAATTCAATATAAATTTTCCAATGATTGTCCATTATGTTTTATTCATATAAACTTGGAATGAAAACAGATTTGAAAATAAAATTTTTATTTATTAGTTGTTGAAATATATTTTATACTGTCATTATATTCTTATAATTGTTTAGTAATTTTGAATAAATGGAAGAAAATATTTCCAAATAATTATTAGTTCAATTTTTTTAAAGCATGAAGAGTATCATTTTTTTAGGGGGGGGATTTTCTAATCAGTTACCTTTTTTCTTTTTAATTTTGTATTGTTGATTTCTATATGCATTTCTTCTCTTTTTCATAAAGGGCTTAAGTATTTGTAAAATTTATGGGGCTGCCAAACATCAGAAATGATTTCTCTGAATATTATATTTGTCTTCATGTCATTCATCCTGAAATTTAAGCTGGATTCTCTTTTTTACATGTTTCTTGAAACCACAGACTTGAAATATTTTACGTGAATTTTAAATCACACACTCTCAATAAATCTTTTCTTTCATTAATTATTTGTTGCCCAGTCTTATTAAGTTTTTATTTCAACTGAAGTTCAGATATATTTCATTTCAATTTAAAGTTTTCTCTCTGTGTAGATTATATTATATTCATTTCCTACTTGGAATGAAAACCTATTTCCAACACAAATTATTATTTTCCAGTTATTACAGTAAAATGTGTACTCTCATTGTATTCACACTATTCTTTAATATTTGTGTGAGAATTTGAAAATTTTTCCCAATGATAATTGTGTCTGTTTTTAATAGGTTAAAGAGTCTCATTTTTATTAATTAGATTAAAAAATTTGTAAAATTATGAATGTTTTATTTTTAATTCTTTTTTCCTGATTATTTTATTTATTTCTTCTTATTTATTTTCAGGGTATAATTTTTTCTAAAATTTTTTTGGTGCCGAAGATCAGAATGAATTTATATAGATATGAAATTGGGCTTCATGACACTGATACTCAAAAGTAAGCTTCATATTTTTTAAATATTTTATTTCATACTACAGAGATAAAACACTTCACTTGAATATTAAATTAATTTTCCATAGAGTATCTTACATTCCCTGTTTATTTGGTGTCCAGTTGTCTGTGTGTGTGTGTGTGTGTGTGTGTGTGTGTGTTTCACCATTCAGCTGGTGTTCAAATTTATTTTATTTCAATATAAATTTTCCAATGATTTCCCATTATGTTTTATTCATATCAACTTGGAATGAATACAGATTTAAACAAATTTGTACTGTCATTATTTTCTTTATTTTTCAGTTGTTGAAATATATTTTATACTGTCATTATTTTCTTATAATTGTTTAGTAATTGTGTGTGTGTGTGCGTGTGTGTGTGTGTGTGTGTGTGTGTTTCACCATTCAGCTGGTGTTGAAATTTATTTTATTTCAATATAAATTGTCCAATGATTTTCCATTATGTTTTATTCATATCAACTTGGAATGAATACTGATTTGAAAAAAAAATTTATTTATTAGTTGTTGATATAAATTTTTTACTGTCATTTTATTTTTATAATTGTTTAGTAATTTTGTGTGTGTGTGTGTGTGTGTGTGTTTTGTGTGCATGTGTGTGTGTGTATGTGTGTGTGTGTGTGTGTGTGTGTGTGTTTCACCATTCATCTGGAGTTCAAATGTATTCTATTTCAATATAAATTTTCCAATGATTGTCCATTAATCTTTATTTATATCAACTTGGAATGAATACAGTTTTGAAAAAAAAATTATTCATCAGTTCATGAAATAAATTTTATAATGCCATTACATTCTCATAATTGTTTAGTAATTTTGTGTGTGTGTGTGTGTGTGTGTGTGTGTGTGTGTGTGTGTGTGTGTTTCACCATTCAGCTGGTGTTCAAATTTATTTTATTTCAATATAAATTTTCCAATGATTTCCCATTATGTTTTATTCATATCAACTTGGAATGAATACAGATTTGAAACAAATTTGTACTGTCATTATTTTCTTTATTTTTCAGTTGTTGAAATATATTTTATACTGTCATTATTTTCTTATAATTGTTTAGTAATTGTGTGTGTGTGTGTGTGTGTGTGTTTGTGTGTGTGTGTGTGTGTGTGTGTGTGTGTGTGTGTGTGTGTGTGTGTGTGTGTGTGTGTGTTTCACCATTCAGCTGGTGTTGAAATTTATTTTATTTCAATATAAATTGTCCAATGATTTTCCATTATGTTTTATTCATATCAACTTGGAATGAATACTCATTTGAAAAAAAAATGTATTTATTAGTTGTTGATATAAATTTTATACTGTCATTTTATTTTTATAATTGTTTAATAATTTTATGTGTGTGTGTGTGTGTGTGTGTGTTTCACCATTCATCTGGAGTTCAAATGTATTCTATTTCAATATAAATTTTCCAATGATTGTCCATTAATCTTTATTCATATCAACTTGGAATGAATACAGTTTTGAAAAAAAAATTATTTATCAGTTCTTGAAATAAATTTTATAATGTCATTACATTCTTATAATTGTTTAGTAATTTTGTGTGTGTGTGTGTGTGTGTGTGTGTGTGTGTTTCACCATTCATCTGGAGTTCAAATGTATTCTATTTCAATATAAATTTTCCAATGATTGTCCATTAATCTTTATTCATATCAACTTGGAATGAATACAGTTTTGAAAAAAAAAATTATTTATCAGTTCTTGAAATAAATTTTATAATGTCATTACATTCTTATAATTGTTTAGTAATTTTGTGTGTGTGTGTGTGTGTGTGTGTGTGTGTTTCATCAGTCATTTGGAGTTCATATTTATTTTAATTCAATATAAATTGTCCAATGATTGTCCATTCTGCTTCATTCATATCAACTTGGAATCAATACAGTTTTGAAAAAAAAAATTATTTATCAGTTGTTGAAATAAATTTTATAATGTCATTATATTCTTATAATTGTTTAGTAATTTTGTATGTGTGTGTGTGTGTGTGTGTGTTTCATCAGTCATTTGGAGTTCAAATTTTTTTTAATTCAATATAAATTGTCCAATGTTTGTCCATTCTGTTTCATTCATATCAACTTGGAATCAATACAGATTTGAAAAAAAAATTTATTTATCAGTTGTTGAAATAAATTTTATACTGTCATTATATTCTTATAATTTTTTAGTAAATTTGTGTTTGTTTGTGTGTGTGTGTGTTTCACCATTCAGCTGGTGTTCAAATTTATTTTATTTCAATATAAATTTTTCAATTATTGTCCGTTAATCTTTATTCATATGAACTTGGAATGAATACAGTTTTGAAAAAAAAAATTATTTATCAGTTGTTGAAATAAATTTTATAATGTCATTATATTCTTATAATTGTTTAGTAATTTTGTGTGTGTGTGTGTGTGTGTGTGTGTGTGTGTGTGTGTGTGTGTGTGTGTGTGTGTTTCACCATTCAGCTGGTGTTGAAATTTATTTTATTTCAATATAAATTTTCCAATGATTTTCCATTATGTTTTATTCATATCAACTTCGAATGATTACAGTTTTGAAAAAAAAAATTATTTATCAGTTCTTGAAATAAATTTTATAATGTCATTACATTCTTATAATTGTTTAGTAATTTTGTGTGTGTGTGTGTGTGTGTGTGTGTGTGTGTTTCATCAGTTATCTGGAGTTCAAATTTATTTTAATTCAATATAAATTTTCCAATGATTGTCCACCATTATGTTTTATTCATATAAACTTGGAATGAATACAGATTTGAAAATAAAATTTTTATTTATTAGTTGTTGAAATATATTTTATACTGTCATTATATTCTTATAATTGTTTAGTAATTTTGAATAAATGGAAGAAAATATTTCCAAATAATTATTAGTTCAATTTTTTTAAAGCATGAAGAGTATCATTTTTTTAAGGGGGGGGATTTTCTAATCAGTTACCTTTTTTCTTTTTAATTTTGTATTGTTGATTTCTATATGCATTTCTTCTCCTTTTTATAAAGGGCTTAAGTATTTGTAAAATTTATGGGGCTGCCAAACATCAGAAATGATTTCCCTGAATATTATATTTGTCTTCATGTCATTCATCCTGAAATTTAAGCTGGATTCTCTTTTTTACATGTTTCTTGAAACCACAGACTTGAAATATTTTACGTGAATTTTAAATCACACACTCTCAATAAATCTTTTCTTTCATTAATTATTTGTTGCCCAGTCTTATTAAGTTTTTATTTCAACTGAAGTTCAGATATATTTCATTTCAATTTAAAGTTTTCTCTCTGTGTAGATTATATTATATTCATTTCCTACTTGGAATGAAAACCTATTTCCAACACAAATTATTATTTTCCAGTTATTACAGTAAAATGTGTACTCTCATTGTATTCACACTATTCTTTAATATTTGTGTGAGAATTTGAAAATTTTTCCCAATGATAATTGTGTCTGTTTTTAATAGGTTAAAGAATCTCATTTTTATTAATTAGATTAAAAAATTTGTAAAATTATGAATGTTTTATTTTTAATACTTTTTTCCTGATTATTTTATTTATTTCTTCTTATTTATTTTCAGGGTATAATTTTTTCTAAAATTTTTTTGGTGCCGAAGATCAGAAAGAATTTATATAGATATGAAATTGGGCTTCATGACACTGATACTCAAAAGTAAGCTTCATATTTTTTAAATATTTTATTTCATACTACAGAGATAAAACACTTCACTTGAATATTAAATTAATTTTCCATAGAGTATCTTACATTCCCTGTTTATTTGGTGTCCAGTTGTCTGTGTGTGTGTGTGTGTGTGTGTGTGTGTGTGTGTGTGTGTGTGTGTTTCAATATTCAGCTGGTGTTCAAATTTATTTTATTTCAATATAAATTTTCCAATGATTTCCCATTATGTTTTATTCATATCAACTTGGAATGAATACAGATTTGAAACAAATTTGTACTGTCATTATTTTCTTTATTTTTCAGTTGTTGAAATATATTTTATACTGTCATTATTTTCTTATAATTGTTTAGTAATTGTGTGTGTGTGTGTGTGTTTCACCATTCAGCTGGTGTTGAAATTTATTTTATTTCAATATAAATTGTCCAATGATTTTCCATTATGTTTTATTCATATCAACTTGGAATGAATACTGATTTGAAAAAAAAATTTATTTATTAGTTGTTGATATAAATTTTATACTGTCATTTTATTTTTATAATTGTTTAGTAATTGTGTGTGTGTGTGTGTGTGTGTGTGTGTGTGTGTGTGTGCGCCTGTGTGTGTGTGCGCGCGCGCGCGCGCGTGTGTGTGTGTGTGTGTGTGTGTGTGTGTGTGTGTGTGTGTGTGTGTTTCACCATTCATCTGGAGTTCAAATGTATTCTATTTCAATATAAATTTTCCAATCATTGTCCATTAATCTTTAATTGTCCATTAATCCATAAATCTTTATTCATATCAACTTGGAATGAATACAGTTTTGAAAAAAAAATTATTTATCAGTTCATGAAATAAATTTTATAATGCCATTACATTCTTATAATTGTTTAGTAATTTTGTGTGTGTGTGTGTGTGTGTGTGTTTCACCATTCAGCTGGTGTTCAAATTTATTTTATTTCAATATAAATTTTCCAATGATTTCCCATTATGTTTTATTCATATCAACTTGGAATGAATACAGATTTGAAACAAATTTGTACTGTCATTATTTTCTTTATTTTTCAGTTGTTGAAATATATTTTATACTGTCATTATTTTCTTATAATTGTTTAGTAATTGTGTGTGTGTGTGTGTGTGTGTGTGTGTGTGTGTGTGTGTGTGTGTGTGTGTGTGTGTGTGTGTGTGTGTGTGTGTGTGTGTGTGTGTGTGTGTGTGTGTGTGTGTGTGTGTGTTCACCATTCAGCTGGTGTTGAAATTTATTTTATTTCAATAAAAATTGTCCAATGATTTTCCATTATGTTTTATTCATATCAACTTGGAAAGAATACTCATTTGAAAAAAAAATGTATTTATTAGTTGTTGATATAAATTTTATACTGTCATTTTATTTTTATAATTGTTTAATAATTTTGTGTGTGTGTGTGTGTGTGTGTGTGTGTGTGTGTGTGTGTGTGTGTGTGTGTGTTTCACCATTCATCTGGAGTTCAAATGTATTCTATTTCAATATAAATTTTCCAATGATTGTCCATTAATCTTTATTCATATCAACTTGGAATGAATACAGTTTTCAAAAAAAAATTATTTATCAGTTCTTGAAATAAATTTTATAATGTCATTACATTCTTATAATTGTTTAGTAATTTTGTGTGTGTGTGTGTGTGTGTGTGTGTGTGTGTGTGTGTTTCATCAGTCATTTGGAGTTCATATTTATTTTAATTCAATATAAATTGTCCAATGATTGTCCATTCTGCTTCATTCATATCAACTTGGAATCAATACAGTTTTGAAAAAAAAAATTATTTATCAGTTGTTGAAATAAATTTTATAATGTCATTATATTCTTATAATTGTTTAGTAATTTTGTATGTGTGTGTGTGTGTGTGTGTGTGTTTCATCAGTCATTTGGAGTTCAAATTTTTTTTAATTCAATATAAATTGTCCAATGTTTGTCCATTCTGTTTCATTCATATCAACTTGGAATCAATACAGATTTGAAAAAAAAAAATTATTTATCAGTTGTTGAAATAAATTTTATACTGTCATTATATTCTTATAATTTTTTAGTAAATTTGTGTTTGTTTGTGTGTGTGTGTGTGTGTGTTTCACCATTCAGCTGGTGTTCAAATTTATTTTATTTCAATATAAATTTTTCAATGATTGTCCGTTAATCTTTATTCATATGAACTTGGAATGAATACAGTTTTGAAAAAAAAAATTATTTATCAGTTGTTGAAATAAATTTTATAATGTCATTATATTCTTATAATTGTTTAGTAATTTTGTGTGTGTGTGTGTGTGTGTGTGTGTGTGTGTGTGTGTGTGTGTGTGTGTGTGTGTGTGTGTGTGTGTGTGTGTGTGTGTGTGTGTGTGTTCACCATTCAGCTGGTGTTGAAATTTATTTTATTTCAATATAAATTTTCCAATGATTTTCCATTATGTTTTATTCATATCAACTTGGAATGAATACAGTTTTGAAAAAAAAAATTATTTATCAGTTCTTGAAATAAATTTTATAATGTCATTACATTCTTATAATTGTTTAGTAATTTTGTGTATGTGTGTGTGTGTGTGTGTGTTTGTGTGTGTGTGTGTGTGTGTGTGTGTGTGTGTGTGTGTGTGTGTGTGTGTGTGTGTGTGTGTGTGTTTCATCAGTCATCTGGAGTTCAAATTTATTTTAATTCAATATAAATTTTCCAATGATTGTCCACCATTATGTTTTATTCATATAAACTTGGAATGAATACAGATTTGAAAATAAAATTTTTATTTATTAGTTGTTGAAATATATTTTATACTGTCATTATATTCTTATAATTGTTTAGTAATTTTGAATAAATGGAAGAAAATATTTCCAAATAATTATTAGTTCAATTTTTTTAAAGCATGAAGAGTATCATTTTTTTAAGGGGGGGGGGATTTTCTAATCAGTTACCTTTTTTCTTTTTAATTTTGTATTGTTGATTTCTATATGCATTTCTTCTCCTTTTTATAAAGGGCTTAAGTATTTGTAAAATTTATGGGGCTGCCAAACATCAGAAATGATTTCCCTGAATATTATATTTGTCTTCATGTCATTCATCCTGAAATTTAAGCTGGATTCTCTTTTTTACATGTTTCTTGAAACCACAGACTTGAAATATTTTACGTGAATTTTAAATCACACACTCTCAATAAATCTTTTCTTTCATTAATTATTTGTTGCCCAGTCTTATTAAGTTTTTATTTCAACTGAAGTTCAGATATATTTCATTTCAATTTAAAGTTTTCTCTCTGTGTAGATTATATTATATTCATTTCCTACTTGGAATGAAAACCTATTTCCAACACAAATTATTTTTTTCCAGTTATTACAGTAAAATGTGTACTCTCATTGTATTCACACTATTCTTTAATATTTGTGTGAGAATTTGAAAATTTTTCCCAATGATAATTGTGTCTGTTTTTAATAGGTTAAAGAGTCTCATTTTCATTAATTAGATTAAAAAATTTGTAAAATTATGAATGTTTTATTTTTAATTCTTTTTTCCTGATTATTTTATTTATTTCTTCTTATTTATTTTCAGGGTATAATTTTTTCTAAAATTTTTTTGGTGCCGAAGATCAGAATGAATTTATATAGATATGAAATTGGGCTTCATGACACTGATACTCAAAAGTAAGCTTCATATTTTTTAAATATTTTATTTCATACTACAGAGATAAAACACTTCACTTGAATATTAAATTAATTTTCCATAGAGTATCTTACATTCCCTGTTTATTTGGTGTCCAGTTGTCTCTGTGTGTGTGTGTGTGTGTGTGTGTGTGTGTGTGTGTGTGTGTGTGTGTGTGTGTGTGTGTGTATGTGTGTGTGTGTGTGTGTGTGTTTCACCATTCAGCTGGTGTAAAATTTATTTTATTTCAATATAAATTTTCCAATGATTTCCCATTATGTTTTATTCATATCAACTTGGAATGAATACAGATTTGAAACAAATTTGTACTGTCATTATTTTCTTTATTTTTCAGTTGTTGAAATATATTTTATACTGTCATTATTTTCTTATAATTGTTTAGTAATTGTGTGTGTGCGTGTGTGTGTGTGTTTCACCATTCAGCTGGTGTTGAAATTTATTTTATTTCAATATAAATTGTCCAATGATTTTCCATTATGTTTTATTCATATCAACTTGGAATGAATACTCATTTGAAAAAAAAAATGTATTTATTAGTTGTTGATATAAATTTTATACTGTCATTTTATTTTTATAATTGTTTAATAATTTTGTGTGTGTGTGTGTGTGTGTGTGTTTCACCATTCATCTGGAGTTCAAATGTATTCTATTTCAATATAAATTTTCCAATGATTGTCCATTAATCTTTATTCATATCAACTTGGAATGAATACAGTTTTGAAAAAAAAATTATTTATCAGTTCTTGAAATAAATTTTATAATGTCATGACATTCTTATAATTGTTTAGTAATTTTGTGTGTGTGTGTGTGTGTGTGTGTGTTTCATCAGTCATTTGGAGTTCATATTTATTTTAATTCAATATAAATTGTCCAATGATTGTCCATTCTGCTTCATTCATATCAACTTGGAATCAATACAGTTTTGAAAAAAAAAATTATTTATCAGTTGTTGAAATAAATTTTATAATGTCATTATATTCTTATAATTGTTTAGTAATTTTGTATGTGTGTGTGTGTGTGTGTGTGTTTCATCAGTCATTTGGAGTTCAAATTTTTTTTAATTCAATATAAATTGTCCAATGTTTGTCCTTTCTGTTTCATTCATATCAACTTGGAATCAATACAGATTTGAAAAAAAAATTTATTTATCAGTTGTTGAAATAAATTTTATACTGTCATTATATTCTTATAATTTTTTAGTAAATTTGTGTTTGTTTGTGTGTGTGTGTGTGTGTGTGTGTGTGTGTGTTTCACCATTCAGCTGGTGTTCAAATTTATTTTATTTCAATATAAATTTTTCAATGATTGTCCGTTAATCTTTATTCATATGAACTTGGAATGAATACAGTTTTGAAAAAAAAAATTATTTACCAGTTGTTGAAATAAATTTTATAATGTCATTATATTCTTATAATTGTTTAGTAATTTTGTGTGTGTGTGTGTGTGTGTGTGTGTGTGTGTGTGTGTGTGTGTGTGTGTGTGTGTGTGTGTGTTTCACCATTCAGCTGGTGTTGAAATTTATTTTATTTCAATATAAATTTTCCAATGATTTTCCATTATGTTTTATTCATATCAACTTGGAATGAATACAGTTTTGAAAAAAAAAATTATTTATCAGTTCTTGAAATAAATTTTATAATGTCATTACATTCTTATAATTGTTTAGTAATTTTGTGTATGTGTGTGTGTGTGTGTGTGTTTGTTTGTGTGTGTGTGTGTGTGTGTGTGTGTGTGTGTGTGTGTGTGTGTGTGTGTGTGTGTGTTTCATCAGTCATCTGGAGTTCAAATTTATTTTAATTCAATATAAATTTTCCAATGATTGTCCACCATTATGTTTTATTCATATAAACTTGGAATGAATACAGATTTGAAAATAAAATTTTTATTTATTAGTTGTTGAAATATATTTTATACTGTCATTATATTCTTATAATTGTTTAGTAATTTTGAATAAATGGAAGAAAATATTTCCAAATAATTATTAGTTCAATTTTTTTAAAGCATGAAGAGTATCATTTTTTTAAGGGGGGGGGGGGATTTTCTAATCAGTTACCTTTTTTCTTTTTAATTTTGTATTGTTGATTTCTATATGCATTTCTTCTCCTTTTTATAAAGGGCTTAAGTATTTGTAAAATTTATGGGGCTGCCAAACATCAGAAATGATTTCCCTGAATATTATATTTGTCTTCATGTCATTCATCCTGAAATTTAAGCTGGATTCTCTTTTTTACATGTTTCTTGAAACCACAGACTTGAAATATTTTACGTGAATTTTAAATCACACACTCTCAATAAATCTTTTCTTTCATTAATTATTTGTTGCCCAGTCTTATTAAGTTTTTATTTCAACTGAAGTTCAGATATATTTCATTTCAATTTAAAGTTTTCTCTCTGTGTAGATTATATTATATTCATTTCCTACTTGGAATGAAAACCTATTTCCAACACAAATTATTTTTTTCCAGTTATTACAGTAAAATGTGTACTCTCATTGTATTCACACTATTCTTTAATATTTGTGTGAGAATTTGAAAATTTTTCCCAATGATAATTGTGTCTGTTTTTAATAGGTTAAAGAGTCTCATTTTCATTAATTAGATTAAAAAATTTGTAAAATTATGAATGTTTTATTTTTAATTCTTTTTTCCTGATTATTTTATTTATTTCTTCTTATTTATTTTCAGGGTATAATTTTTTCTAAAATTTTTTTGGTGCCGAAGATCAGAATGAATTTATATAGATATGAAATTGGGCTTCATGACACTGATACTCAAAAGTAAGCTTCATATTTTTTAAATATTTTATTTCATACTACAGAGATAAAACACTTCACTTGAATATTAAATTAATTTTCCATAGAGTATCTTACATTCCCTGTTTATTTGGTGTCCAGTTGTCTCTGTGTGTGTGTGTGTGTGTGTGTGTGTGTGTGTGTGTGTGTGTGTGTGTGTGTGTGTGTGTGTGTGTGTGTGTGTGTGTGTGTGTGTGTGTGTGTGTGTGTGTGTTTCACCATTCAGCTGGTGTAAAATTTATTTTATTTCAATATAAATTTTCCAATGATTTCCCATTATGTTTTATTCATATCAACTTGGAATGAATACAGATTTGAAACAAATTTGTACTGTCATTATTTTCTTTATTTTTCAGTTGTTGAAATATATTTTATACTGTCATTATTTTCTTATAATTGTTTAGTAATTGTGTGTGTGCGTGTGTGTGTGTGTTTCACCATTCAGCTGGTGTTGAAATTTATTTTATTTCAATATAAATTGTCCAATGATTTTCCATTATGTTTTATTCATATCAACTTGGAATGAATACTCATTTGAAAAAAAAATGTATTTATTAGTTGTTGATATAAATTTTATACTGTCATTTTATTTTTATAATTGTTTAATAATTTTGTGTGTGTGTGTGTGTGTGTGTGTTTCACCATTCATCTGGAGTTCAAATGTATTCTATTTCAATATAAATTTTCCAATGATTGTCCATTAATCTTTATTCATATCAACTTGGAATGAATACAGTTTTGAAAAAAAAATTATTTATCAGTTCTTGAAATAAATTTTATAATGTCATGACATTCTTATAATTGTTTAGTAATTTTGTGTGTGTGTGTGTGTGTGTGTGTGTTTCATCAGTCATTTGGAGTTCATATTTATTTTAATTCAATATAAATTGTCCAATGATTGTCCATTCTGCTTCATTCATATCAACTTGGAATCAATACAGTTTTGAAAAAAAAAATTATTTATCAGTTGTTGAAATAAATTTTATAATGTCATTATATTCTTATAATTGTTTAGTAATTTTGTATGTGTGTGTGTGTGTGTGTGTGTTTCATCAGTCATTTGGAGTTCAAATTTTTTTTAATTCAATATAAATTGTCCAATGTTTGTCCATTCTGTTTCATTCATATCAACTTGGAATCAATACAGATTTGAAAAAAAAATTTATTTATCAGTTGTTGAAATAAATTTTATACTGTCATTATATTCTTATAATTTTTTAGTAAATTTGTGTTTGTTTGTGTGTGTGTGTGTGTGTGTGTGTGTGTGTTTCACCATTCAGCTGGTGTTCAAATTTATTTTATTTCAATATAAATTTTTCAATGATTGTCCGTTAATCTTTATTCATATGAACTTGGAATGAATACAGTTTTGAAAAAAAAAATTATTTACCAGTTGTTGAAATAAATTTTATAATGTCATTATATTCTTATAATTGTTTAGTAATTTGGTGTGTGTGTGTGTGTGTGTGTGTGTGTGTGTGTGTGTGTGTGTGTGTGTGTGTGTGTGTTTCACCATTCAGCTGGTGTTGAAATTTATTTTATTTCAATATAAATTTTCCAATGATTTTCCATTATGTTTTATTCATATCAACTTGGAATGAATACAGTTTTGAAAAAAAAAATTATTTATCAGTTCTTGAAATAAATTTTATAATGTCATTATATTCTTATAATTGTTTAGTAATTTTGTGTGTGTGTGTGTGTGTGTGTGTGTGTGTGTGTGTGTGTGTGTGTGTGTGTGTGTGTTTCATCAGTCATCTGGAGTTCAAATTTATTTTAATTCAATATAAATTTTCCAATGATTGTCCACCATTATGTTTTATTCATATAAACTTGGAATGAATACAGATTTGAAAATAAAATTTTTATTTATTAGTTGTTGAAATATATTTTATACTGTCATTATATTCTTATAATTGTTTAGTAATTTTGAATAAATGGAAGAAAATATTTCCAAATAATTATTAGTTCAATTTTTTTAAAGCATGAAGAGTATCATTTTTTTAAGGGGGGGGGATTTTCTTATCAGTTACCTTTTTTCTTTTTAATTTTGTATTGTTGATTTCTATATGCATTTCTTCTCCTTTTTATAAAGGGCTTAAGTATTTGTAAAATTTATGGGGCTGCCAAACATCAGAAATGATTTCCCTGAATATTATATTTGTCTTCATGTCATTCATCCTGAAATTTAAGCTGGATTCTCTTTTTTACATGTTTCTTGAAACCACAGACTTGAAATATTTTACGTGAATTTTAAATCACACACTCTCAATAAATCTTTTCTTTCATTAATTATTTGTTGCCCAGTCTTATTAAGTTTTTATTTCAACTGAAGTTCAGATATATTTCATTTCAATTTAAAGTTTTCTCTCTGTGTAGATTATATTATATTCATTTCCTACTTGGAATGAAAACCTATTTCCAACACAAATTATTATTTTCCAGTTATTATAGTAAAATGTGTACTCTCATTGTATTCACACTATTCTTTAATATTTGTGTGAGAATTTGAAAATTTTTCCCAATGATAATTGTGTCTTTTTTTAATAGGTTAAAGAGTCTCATTTTTATTAATTAGTTTAAAAAATTTGTAAAATTATGAATGTTTTATTTTTAATTCTTTTTTCCTGATTATTTTATTTATTTCTTCTTATTTATTTTCAGGGTATAATTTTTTCTAAAATTTTTTTGGTGCCGAAGATCAGAATGAATTTATATAGATATGAAATTGGGCTTCATGACACTGATACTCAAAAGTAAGCTTCATATTTTTTAAATATTTTATTTCATACTACAGAGATAAAACACTTCACTTGAATATTAAATTAATTTTCCATAGAGTATCTTACATTCCCTGTTTATTTGGTGTCCAGTTGTCTCTGTGTGTGTGTGTGTGTGTGTGTGTGTGTGTGTGTGTGTGTGTGTGTGTGTGTGTGTGTGTGTGTGTGTGTGTGTGTGTGTGTGTGTGTGTGTGTGTGTGTGTTTCACCATTCAGCTGGTGTAAAATTTATTTTATTTCAATATAAATTTTCCAATGATTTCCCATTATGTTTTATTCATATCAACTTGGAATGAATACAGATTTGAAACAAATTTGTACTGTCATTATTTTCTTTATTTTTCAGTTGTTGAAATATATTTTATACTGTCATTATTTTCTTATAATTGTTTAGTAATTGTGTGTGTGCGTGTGTGTGTGTGTTTCACCATTCAGCTGGTGTTGAAATTTATTTTATTTCAATATAAATTGTCCAATGATTTTCCATTATGTTTTATTCATATCAACTTGGAATGAATACTCATTTGAAAAAAAAATGTATTTATTAGTTGTTGATATAAATTTTATACTGTCATTTTATTTTTATAATTGTTTAATAATTTTGTGTGTGTGTGTGTGTGTGTATGTTTCACCATTCATCTGGAGTTCAAATGTATTCTATTTCAATATAAATTTTCCAATGATTGTCCATTAATCTTTATTCATATCAACTAGGAATGAATACAGTTTTGAAAAAAAAATTATTTATCAGTTCTTGAAATAAATTTTATAATGTCATGACATTCTTATAATTGTTTAGTAATTTTGTGTGTGTGTGTGTGTGTGTGTGTGTGTGTGTTTCATCAGTCATTTGGAGTTCATATTTATTTTAATTCAATATAAATTGTCCAATGATTGTCCATTCTGCTTCATTCATATCAACTTGGAATCAATACAGTTTTGAAAAAAAAAATTATTTATCAGTTGTTGAAATAAATTTTATAATGTCATTATATTCTTATAATTGTTTAGTAATTTTGTATGTGTGTGTGTGTGTGTGTGTGTTTCATCAGTCATTTGGAGTTCAAATTTTTTTTAATTCAATATAAATTGTCCAATGTTTGTCCATTCTGTTTCATTCATATCAACTTGGAATCAATACAGATTTGAAAAAAAAATTTATTTATCAGTTGTTGAAATAAATTTTATACTGTCATTATATTCTTATAATTTTTTAGTAAATTTGTGTTTGTTTGTGTGTGTGTGTGTGTGTGTGTGTGTGTGTTTCACCATTCAGCTGGTGTTCAAATTTATTTTATTTCAATATAAATTTTTCAATGATTGTCCGTTAATCTTTATTCATATGAACTTGGAATGAATACAGTTTTGAAAAAAAAAATTATTTACCAGTTGTTGAAATAAATTTTATAATGTCATTATATTCTTATAATTGTTTAGTAATTTTGTGTGTGTGTGTGTGTGTGTGTGTGTGTGTGTGTTTCACCATTCAGCTGGTGTTGAAATTTATTTTATTTCAATATAAATTTTCCAATGATTTTCCATTATGTTTTATTCATATCAACTTGGAATGAATACAGTTTTGAAAAAAAAAATTATTTATCAGTTCTTGAAATAAATTTTATAATGTCATTATATTCTTATAATTGTTTAGTAATTTTGTGTGTGTGTGTGTGTGTGTGTGTGTGTGTGTGTGTGTGTGTGTGTGTGTGTGTGTGTGTGTGTGTGTGTGTGTGTGTGTGTGTGTGTGTGTGTGTGTGTGTGTGTGTGTTTCACCATTCAGCTGGTGTTCAAATTTATTTTATTTCAATATAAATTTTCCAATGATTTCCCATTATGTTTTATTCATATCAACTTGGAATGAATACAGATTTGAAACAAATTTGTACTGTCATTATTTTCTTTATTTTTCAGTTGTTGAAATATATTTTATACTGTCATTATTTTCTTATAATTGTTTAGTAATTGTGTGTGTGCGTGTGTGTGTGTGTTTCACCATTCATCTGGAGTTCAAATGTATTCTATTTCTATATAAATTTTCCAATGATTGTCCATTAATCTTTATTCATATCAACTTGGAATGAATACAGTTTTGAAAAAAAAATTATTTATCAGTTCATGAAATAAATTTTATAATGTCATTACATTCTTATAATTGTTTAGTAATTTTGTGTGTGTGTGTGTGTGTGTATCTGTGTGTGTGTGTATCTGTGTGTGTGTGTGTGTGTGTTTCACCATTCAGCTGGTGTTCAAATTTATTTTATTTCAATATAAATTTTCCAATGATTTCCCATTATGTTTTATTCATATCAACTTGGAATGAATACAGATTTGAAACAAATTTGTACTGTCATTATTTTCTTTATTTTTCAGTTGTTGAAATATATTTTATACTATCATTATTTTCTTATAATTGTTTAGTAATTGTGTGTGCGTGTGCGTGTGTGTGTGTGTGTGTGTGTGTGTGTGTGTGTGTGTGTGTGTGTGTGTGTGTGTTTCACCATTCAGCTGGTGTTGAAATTTATTTTATTTCAATATAAATTGTCCAATGATTTTCCATTATGTTTTATTCATATCAACTTGGAATGAATACTCATTTGAAAAAAAAATTTATTTATTAGTTGTTGATATAAATTTTATACTGTCATTTTATTTTTATAATTGTTTAGTAATTTTGTGTGTGTGTGTGTGTGTGTGTGTGTGTGTGTGTGTGTTTCACCATTCATCTGGAGTTAAAATGTATTCTATTTCAATATAAATTTTCCAATGATTGTCCATTAATCTTTATTCATATCAACTTGGAATGAATACAGTTTTGAAAAAAAAATTATTTATCAGTTCTTGAAATAAATTTTATAATGTCATTACATTCTTATAATTGTTTAGTAATTTTGTGTGTGTGTGTGTGTGTGTGTGTGTGTGTGTGTTTCATCAGTCATTTGGAGTTCAAATTTATTTTAATTCAATATAAATTGTCCAATGATTGTCCATTCTGTTTCATTCATATCAACTTGGAATCAATACAGTTTTGAAAAAAAAAATTATTTATCAGTTGTTGAAATAAATTTTATAATGTCATTATATTCTTATAATTGTTTAGTAATTTTGTGTGTGTGGGTGTGGGTGTGTGTGTGTTTCATCACTCATCTGGAGTTCAAATTTATTTTAATTCAATATAAATTTTCCACTGATTGTCCATTATGTTTTATTCATATAAACTTGGAATGAATACAGATTTGAAAATAAAATTTTTATTTATTAGTTGTTGAAATATATTTCATACTGTCATTATATTCTTATAATTGTTTAGTAATTTTGAATAAATGGAAGAAAATATTTCCAAATAATTATTAGTTCAATTTTTTTAAAGCATGAAGAGTATCTTTTTTTTAGGGTGGGGGGATTTTCTAATCAGTTACCTTTTTTCTTTTTAATTTTGTATTGTTGATTTCTATATGCATTTCTTCTCTTTTTTATAAAGGGCTTAAGTATTTGTAAAATTTATGGGGCTGCCAAACATCAGAAATGATTTCCCTGAATATTATATTTGTCTTCATGTCATTCATCCTGAAACTTAAGCTGGATTCTCTTTTTTACATGTTTCTTGAAACCACAGACTTGAAATATTTTACGTGAATTTTAAATCACACACTCTCAATAAATCTTTTCTTTCATTAATTATTTGTTGCCCAGTCTTATTAAGTTTTTATTTCAACTGAAGTTCAGATATATTTTATTTCAATTTAAAGTTTTCTCTCTGTGTTGATTATATTATATTCATTTCCTACTTGGAATGAAAACCTATTTCCAACACAAATTATTATTTTCCAGTTATTACAGTAAAATGTGTACTCTCATTGTATTCACACTATTCTTTAATATTTGTGTGAGAATTTGAAAATTTTTCCCAATGATAATTGTGTCTGTTTATAATAGGTTAAAGAGTCTCATTTTTATTAATTAGATTAAAAAATTTGTAAAATTATGAATGTTTTATTTTTAATTCTTTTTTTCCTGATTATTTTATTTATTTCTTCTTATTTATTTTCAGGGTATAATTTTTTCTAAAATTTTTTTGATGCCGAAGATCAGAATGAATTTATATAGATATGAAATTGGGTTTCATGACACTGATACTCAAAAGTAAGCTTCATATTTTTTAAATATTTTATTTCATACTACAGAGATAAAACACTTCACTTGAATATTAAATTAATTTTCCATAGAGTATCTTACATTCCCTGTTTATTTGGTGTCCAGTTGTGTGTGTGTGTGTGTGTGTGTGTTTCACCATTCATCTCGAGTTCAAATGTATTCTATTTCAATATAAATTTTCCAATGATTGTCCATTAATCTTTATTCATATCAACTTGGAATGAATACAGTTTTGAAAAAAAAATTATTTATCAGTTCTTGAAATAAATTTTATAATGTCATTACATTCTTATAATTGTTTAGTAATTTTGTGTGTGTGTGTGTGTGTGTGTGTGTGTGTGTGTGTGTGTGTGTGTGTTTCATCAGTCATTTGGAGTTCAAATTTATTTTAATTCAATATAAATTGTCCAATGATTGTCCATTCTGTTTCATTCATATCAACTTGGAATCAATACAGTTTTGAAAAAAAAAATTATTTATCAGTTGTTGAAATAAATTTTATAATGTCATTATATTCTTATAATTGTTTAGTAATTGTGTGTGTGTGTGTGTGTGTGTGTGTGTGTGTGTGTGTGTTTCACCATTCAGCTGGTGTTGAAATTTATTTTATTTCAATATAAATTGTCCAATGATTTTCCATTATGTTTTATTCATATCAACTTGGAATGAATACTCATTTGAAAAAAAAATTTATTTATTAGTTGTTGATATAAATTTTATACTGTCATTTTATTTTTATAATTGTTTAGTAATTTTGTGTGTGTGTGTGTGTGTGTGTGTGTGTGTTTCACCATTCATCTGGAGTTCAAATGTATTCTATTTCAATATAAATTTTCCAATGATTGTCCATTAATCTTTATTCATATCAACTTGGAATGAATACAGTTTTGAAAAAAAAATTATTTATCAGTTCATGAAATAAATTTTATAATGTCATTACATTCTTATAATTGTTTAGTAATTTTGTGTGTGTGTGTGTGTGTGTGTGTGTGTGTGTGTGTGTGTGTGTGTATTTCACCATTCAGCTGGTGTTGAAATTTATTTTATTTCAATATAAATTGTCCAATGATTTTCCATTATGTTTTATTCATATCAACTTGGAATGAATACTCATTTGAAAAAAAAATTTATTTATTAGTTGTTGATATAAATTTTATACTGTCATTTTATTTTTATAATTGTTTAGTAATTTTGTGTGTGTGTGTGTGTGTGTGTGTGTGTGTGTGTGTGTGTGTGTGTGTGTGTGTTTCACCATTCATCTGGAGTTCAAATGTATTCTATTTCAATATAAATTTTCCAATGATTGTCCATTAATCTTTATTCATATCAACTTGGAATGAATACAGTTTTGAAAAAAAAATTATTTATCAGTTCTTGAAATAAATTTTATAATGTCATTACATTCTTATAATTGTTTAGTAATTTTGTGTGTGTGTGTGTGTTTCATCAGTCATTTGGAGTTCAAATTTATTTTAATTCAATATAAATTTTCCAATGATTGTCCATTATGTTTCATTCATATAAACTTGGAATGAAAACAGATTTGAAAATAAAATTTTTATTTATTAGTTGTTGAAATATATTTTATACTGTCATTATATTCTTATAATTGTTTAGTAATTTTGAATAAATGGAAGAAAATATTTCCAAATAATTATTAGTTCAATTTTTTTAAAGCATGAAGAGTATCATTTTTTTAGGGGGGGGATTTTCTAATCAGTTACCTTTTTTCTTTTTAATTTTGTATTGTTGATTTCTATATGCATTTCTTCTCTTTTTTATAAAGGGCGTAAGTATTTGTAAAATTTATGGGGCTGCCAAACATCAGAAATGATTTCTCTGAATATTATATTTGTCTTCATGTCATTCATCCTGAAATTTAAGCTGGATTCTCTTTTTTAC
>NC_079163.1:102735061-102737561 GCF_947563725.1 Argiope bruennichi | reverse complement strand
GTGTGTGTGTGTGTGTGTTTCACCATTCATCTGGAGTTCAAATGTATTCTATTTCAATATAAATTTTCCAATGATTGTCCATTAATCTTTATTCATATCAACTTGGAATGAATACAGTTTTGAAAAAAAAATTATTTATCAGTTCTTGAAATAAATTTTATAATGTCATTACATTCTTATAATTGTTTAGTAATTTTGTGTGTGTGTGTGTGTGTGTGTGTGTGTGTGTGTGTTTCACCATTCAGCTGGTGTTGAAATTTATTTTATTTCAATATAAATTGTCCAATGATTTTCCATTATGTTTTATTCATATCAACTTGGAATGAATACTCATTTGAAAAAAAAATTTATTTATTAGTTGTTGATATAAATTTTATACTGTCATTTTATTTTTATAATTGTTTAGTAATTTTGTGTGTGTGTGTGTGTGTGTGTGTGTGTGTGTGTGTTTCACCATTCAGCTGGTGTTGAAATTTATTTTATTTCAATATAAATTGTCCAATGATTTTCCATTATGTTTTATTCATATCAACTTGGAATGAATACTCATTTGAAAAAAAAATTTATTTATTAGTTGTTGATATAAATTTTATACTGTCATTTTATTTTTATAATTGTTTAGTAATTTTGTGTGTGTGTGTGTGTGTGTGTGTGTGTGTGTGTTTCACCATTCATCTGGAGTTCAAATGTATTCTATTTAAATATAAATTTTCCAATGATTGTCCATTAATCTTTATTCATATCAACTTGGAATGAATACAGTTTTGAAAAAAAAATTATTTATTAGTTGTTGATATAAATTTTATACTGTCATTTTATTTTTATAATTGTTTAGTAATTTTGTGTGTGTGTGTGTGTGTGTGTGTGTGTGTGTGTGTGTGTGTGTGTGTGTGTGTGTGTGTGTGTGTGTGTTTCACCATTCATCTGGAGTTCAAATGTATTCTATTTCAATATAAATTTTCCAATGATTGCCCATTAATCTTTATTCATATCAACTTGGAATGAATACAGTTTTGAAAAAAAAATTATTTATCAGTTCTTGAAATAAATTTTATAATGTCATTACATTCTTATAATTGTTTAGTAATTTTGTGTGTGTGTGTGTGTGTGTGTGTGTTTCCTCAGTCATTTGGAGTTCAAATTTATTTTAATTCAATATAAATTGTCCAATGATTGTCCATTCTGTTTCATTCATATCAACTTGGAATCAATACAGTTTTGAAAAAAAAATTATTTATCAGTTGTTGAAATAAATTTTATAATGTCATTATATTCTTATAATTGTTTAGTAATTTTGTGTGTGTGTGTGTGTGTGTGTGTGTGTGTGTGTGTGTGTGTGTGTGTGTGTGTGTGTGTGTGTGTGTGTGTGTGTGTGTTTCATCAGTCATCTGGAGTTCAAATTTATTTTAATTCAATATAAATTTTCCAATGATTGTCCATTATGTTTCATTCATATAAACTTGGAATGAAAACAGATTTGAAAATAAAATTTTTATTTATTAGTTGTTGAAATATATTTTATACTGTCATTATATTCTTATAATTGTTTAGTAATTTTGAATAAATGGAAGAAAATATTTCCAAATAATTATTAGTTCAATTTTTTTAAAGCATGAAGAGTATCATTTTTTTAGGGGGGGGATTTTCTAATCAGTTACCTTTTTTCTTTTTAATTTTGTATTGTTGATTTCTATATGCATTTCTTCTCTTTTTTATAAAGGGCGTAAGTATTTGTAAAATTTATGGGGCTGCCAAACATCAGAAATGATTTCTCTGAATATTATATTTGTCTTCATGTCATTCATCCTGAAATTTAAGCTGGATTCTCTTTTTTACATGTTTCTTGAAACCACAGACTTGAAATATTTTACGTGAATTTTAAATCACACACTCTCAATAAATCTTTTCTTTCATTAATTATTTGTTGCCCAGTCTTATTAAGTTTTTATTTCAACTGAAGTTCAGATATATTTCATTTCAATTTAAAGTTTTCTCTCTGTGTAGATTATATTATATTCATTTCCTACTTGGAATGAAAACCTATTTCCAACACAAATTATTATTTTCCAGTTATTACAGTAAAATGTGTACTCTCATTGTATTCACACTATTCTTTAATATTTGTGTGAGAATTTGAAAATTTTTCCCAATGATAATTGTGTCTGTTTTTAATAGGTTAAAGAGTCTCATTTTTATTAATTAGATTAAAAAATTTGTAAAATTATGAATGTTTTATTTTTAATTCTTTTTTCCTGATTATTTTATTTATTTCTTCTTATTTATTTTCAGGGTATAATTTTTTCTAAAATTTTTTTGGTGCCGAAGATCAGAATGAATTTATATAGATATGAAATTGGGCTTCATGACACTGATACTCAAAAGTAAGCTTCATATTTTTTAAATATTTTATTTCATACTACAGAGATAAAACACTTCACTTGAATATTAAATTAATTTTCCATAGAGTATCTTACATTCCCTGTTTATTTTTTTTCCAGTT
>NC_079163.1:102715061-102722561 GCF_947563725.1 Argiope bruennichi | reverse complement strand
TGTGTGTGTGTGTGTGTATCTGTGTGTGTGTGTGTTTCACCATTCAGCTGGTGTTCAAATTTTTTTTATTTCAATATAAATTTTCCAATGATTTCCCATTATGTTTTATTCATATCAACTTGGAATGAATACAGATTTGAAACAAATTTGTACTGTCATTATTTTCTTTATTTTTCAGTTGTTGAAATATATTTTATACTATCATTATTTTCTTATAATTGTTTAGTAATTGTGTGTGTGTGCGTGTGCGTGTGCGTGTGTGTGTGTGTGTGTGTGTGTGTGTGTGTTTCACCATTCAGCTGGTGTTGAAATTTATTTTATTTCAATATAAATTGTCCAATGATTTTCCATTATGTTTTATTCATATCAACTTGGAATGAATACTCATTTGAAAAAAAAATTTATTTATTAGTTGTTGATATAAATTTTATACTGTCATTTTATTTTTATAATTGTTTAGTAATTTTGTGTGTGTGTGTGTGTGTGTGTGTGTGTGTGTGTGTGTGTGTGTGTGTGTGTGTGTGTGTGTGTGTGTGTGTGTGTGTGTGTGTGTGTGTGTTTCACCATTCATCTGGAGTTAAAATGTATTCTATTTCAATATAAATTTTCCAATGATTGTCCATTAATCTTTATTCATATCAACTTGGAATGAATACAGTTTTGAAAAAAAAATTATTTATCAGTTCTTGAAATAAATTTTATAATGTCATTACATTCTTATAATTGTTTAGTAATTTTGTGTGTGTGTGTGTGTGTGTGTGTGTGTGTGTGTGTGTATTTGTGTGTGTTTCATCAGTCATTTGGAGTTCAAATTTATTTTAATTCAATATAAATTGTCCAATGATTGTCCATTCTGTTTCATTCATATCAACTTGGAATCAATACAGTTTTGAAAAAAAAAATTATTTATCAGTTGTTGAAATAAATTTTATAATGTCATTATATTCTTATAATTGTTTAGTAATTTTGTGTGTGTGGGTGTGGGTGTGTGTGTGTTTCATCAGTCATCTGGAGTTCAAATTTATTTTAATTCAATATAAATTTTCCAATGATTGTCCATTATGTTTTATTCATATAAACTTGGAATGAATACAGATTTGAAAATAAAATTTTTATTTATTAGTTGTTGAAATATATTTCATACTGTCATTATATTCTTATAATTGTTTAGTAATTTTGAATAAATGGAAGAAAATATTTCCAAATAATTATTAGTTCAATTTTTTTAAAGCATGAAGAGTATCTTTTTTTTAGGGTGGGGGGATTTTCTAATCAGTTACCTTTTTTCTTTTTAATTTTGTATTGTTGATTTCTATATGCATTTCTTCTCTTTTTTATAAAGGGCTTAAGTATTTGTAAAATTTATGGGGCTGCCAAACATCAGAAATGATTTCCCTGAATATTATATTTGTCTTCATGTCATTCATCCTGAAACTTAAGCTGGATTCTCTTTTTTACATGTTTCTTGAAACCACAGACTTGAAATATTTTACGTGAATTTTAAATCACACACTCTCAATAAATCTTTTCTTTCATTAATTATTTGTTGCCCAGTCTTATTAAGTTTTTATTTCAACTGAAGTTCAGATATATTTTATTTCAATTTAAAGTTTTCTCTCTGTGTTGATTATATTATATTCATTTCCTACTTGGAATGAAAACCTATTTCCAACACAAATTATTATTTTCCAGTTATTACAGTAAAATGTGTACTCTCATTGTATTCACACTATTCTTTAATATTTGTGTGAGAATTTGAAAATTTTTCCCAATGATAATTGTGTCTGTTTTTAATAGGTTAAAGAGTCTCATTTTTATTAATTAGATTAAAAAATTTGTAAAATTATGAATGTTTTATTTTTAATTCTTTTTTTCCTGATTATTTTATTTATTTCTTCTTATTTATTTTCAGGGTATAATTTTTTCTAAAATTTTTTTGGTGCCGAAGATCAGAATGAATTTATATAGATATGAAATTGGGCTTCATGACACTGATACTCAAAAGTAAGCTTCATATTTTTTAAATATTTTATTTCATACTACAGAGATAAAACACTTCACTTGAATATTAAATTAATTTTCCATAGAGTATCTTACATTCCCTGTTTATTTTTTTTCCAGTTGTCTGTGTGTGTGTGTGTGTGTGTGTGTGTGTGTGTGTGTGTGTGTGTGTTTCACCATTCAGCTGGTGTTGAAATTTATTTTATTTCAATATAATTTGTCCAATGATTTTCCATTATGTTTTATTCATATCAACTTGGAATGAATACTCATTTGAAAAAAAAATTTATTTATTAGTTGTTGATATAAATTTTATACTGTCATTTTATTTTTATAATTGTTTAGTAATTGTGTGTGTGTGTGTGTGTGTGTGTGTGTGTGTGTGTGTGTGTGTGTGTGTGTTTCACCATTCATCTGGAGTTCAAATGTATTCTATTTCAATATAAATTTTCCAATGATTGTCCATTAATCTTTATTCATATCAACTTGGAATGAATACAGTTTTGAAAAAAAAATTATTTATCAGTTCATGAAATAAATTTTATAATGCCATTACATTCTTATAATTGTTTAGTAATTTTGTGTGTGTGTGTGTGTGTGTGTGTGTGTGTGTTTCACTATTCAGCTGGTGTTCAAATTTATTTTATTTCAATATAAATTTTCCAATGATTTCCCATTATGTTTTATTCATATCAACTTGGAATGAATACAGATTTGAAACAAATTTGTACTGTCATTATTTTCTTTATTTTTCAGTTGTCGAAATATATTTTATACTGTCATTATTTTCTTATAATTGTTTAGTAATTGTGTGAGTGTGTGTGTGAGTGTGTGTGTGTGTGTGTGTGTGTGTGTGTGTGTGTGTGTGTGTGTGTGTGTGTGTGTGTGTGTGTGTGTGTTTCACCATTCAGCTGGTGTTGAAATTTATTTTATTTCAATATAATTTGTCCAATGATTTTCCATTATGTTTTATTCATATCAACTTGGAATGAATACTCATTTGAAAAAAAAATTTATTTATTAGTTGTTGATATAAATTTTATACTGTCATTTTATTTTTATAATTGTTTAGTAATTGTGTGTGTGTGTGTGTGTGTGTGTGTGTGAGTGTGTGTTTCACCATTCATCTGGAGTTCAAATGTATTCTATTTCAATATAAATTTTCCAATGATTGTCCATTAATCTTTATTCATATCAACTTGGAATGAATACAGTTTTGAAAAAAAAATTATTTATCAGTTCATGAAATAAATTTTATAATGTCATTACATTCTTATAATTGTTTAGTAATTGTGTGTGTGTGTGTGTGTGTGTGTGTGTGTGTATTTGTGTGTGTTTCATCAGTCATTTGGAGTTCAAATTTATTTTAATTCAATATAAATTGTCCAATGATTGTCCATTCTGTTTCATTCATATCAACTTGGAATCAATACAGTTTTGAAAAAAAAAATTATTTATCAGTTGTTGAAATAAATTTTATAATGTCATTATATTCTTATAATTGTTTAGTAATTGTGTGTGTGTGTGTGTGTGTGTGTGTGTGTGTGTTTCACCATTCAGCTGGTGTTGAAATTTATTTTATTTCAATATAAATTGTCCAATGATTTTCCATTATGTTTTATTCATATCAACTTGGAATGAATACTCATTTGAAAAAAAAATTTATTTATTAGTTGTTGATATAAATTTTATACTGTCATTTTATTTTTATAATTGTTTAGTAATTTTGTGTGTGTGTGTGTGTGTGTGTGTGTGTGTTTCACCATTCATCTGGAGTTCAAATGTATTCTATTTCAATATAAATTTTCCAATGATTGTCCATTAATCTTTATTCATATCAACTTGGAATGAATACAGTTTTGAAAAAAAAATTATTTATCAGTTCATGAAATAAATTTTATAATGTCATTACATTCTTATAATTGTTTAGTAATTTTGTGTGTGTGTGTGTGTGTGTGTGTGTATTTCACCATTCAGCTGGTGTTGAAATTTATTTTATTTCAATATAAATTGTCCAATGATTTTCCATTATGTTTTATTCATATCAACTTGGAATGAATACTCATTTGAAAAAAAAATTTATTTATTAGTTGTTGATATAAATTTTATACTGTCATTTTATTTTTATAATTGTTTAGTAATTTTGTGTGTGTGTGTGTGTGTGTGTGTGTTTCACCATTCATCTGGAGTTCAAATGTATTCTATTTCAATATAAATTTTCCAATGTTTGTCCATTAATCTTTATTCATATCAACTTGGAATGAATACAGTTTTGAAAAAAAAATTATTTATTAGTTGTTGATATAAATTTTATACTGTCATTTTATTTTTATAATTATTTAGTAATTTTGTGTGTGTGTGTGTGTGTGTGTTTCACCATTTATCTGGAGTTCAAATGTATTCTATTTCAATATAAATTTTCCAATGATTGTCCATTAATCTTTATTCATATCAACTTGGAATGAATACAGTTTTGAAAAAAAAATTATTTATCAGTTCTTGAAATAAATTTTATAATGTCATTACATTCTTATAATTGTTTAGTAATTTTGTGTGTGTGTGTGTGTTTCATCAGTCATTTGGAGTTCAAATTTATTTTAATTCAATATAAATTGTCCAATGATTGTCCATTCTGTTTCATTCATATCAACTTGGAATCAATACAGTTTTGAAAAAAAAATTATTTATCAGTTGTTGAAATAAATTTTATAATGTCATTATATTCTTATAATTGTTTAGTAATTTTGTGTGTGTGTGTGTGTGTGTGTGTGTGTGTGTGTGTGTGTGTGTGTGTGTGTGTGTGTGTGTGTGTGTGTGTGTGTGTGTGTGTGTTTCATCAGTCATCTGGAGTTCAAATTTATTTTAATTCAATATAAATTTTCCAATGATTGTCCATTATGTTTCATTCATATAAACTTGGAATGAAAACAGATTTGAAAATAAAATTTTTATTTATTAGTTGTTGAAATATATTTTATACTGTCATTATATTCTTATAATTGTTTAGTAATTTTGAATAAATGGAAGAAAATATTTCCAAATAATTATTAGTTCAATTTTTTTAAAGCATGAAGAGTATCATTTTTTTATGGGGGGGATTTTCTAATCAGTTACCTTTTTTCTTTTTAATTTTGTATTGTTGATTTCTATATGCATTTCTTCTCTTTTTTATAAAGGGCGTAAGTATTTGTAAAATTTATGGGGCTGCCAAACATCAGAAATGATTTCTCTGAATATTATATTTGTCTTCATGTCATTCATCCTGAAATTTAAGCTGGATTCTTTTTTTTACATGTTTCTTGAAACCACAGACTTGAAATATTTTACGTGAATTTTAAATCACACACTCTCAATAAATCTTTTCTTTCATTAATTATTTGTTGCCCAGTCTTATTAAGTTTTTATTTCAACTGAAGTTCAGATATATTTCATTTCAATTTAAAGTTTTCTCTCTGTATAGATTATATTATATTCATTTCCTACTTGGAATGAAAACCTATTTCCAACACAAATTATTATTTTCCAGTTATTACAGTAAAATGTGTACTCTCATTGTATTCACACTATTCTTTAATATTTGTGTGAGAATTTTAAAATTTTTCCCAATGATAATTGTGTCTGTTTTTAATAGGTTAAAGAGTCTCATTTTTATTAATTAGATTAAAAAATTTGTAAAATTATGAATGTTTTATTTTTAATTCTTTTTTCCTGATTATTTTATTTATTTCTTCTTATTTATTTTCAGGGTATAATTTTTTCTAAAATTTTTTTGGTGCCGAAGATCAGAATGAATTTATATAGATATGAAATTGGGCTTCATGACACTGATACTCAAAAGTAAGCTTCATATTTTTTAAATATTTTATTTCATACTACAGAGATAAAACACTTCACTTGAATATTAAATTAATTTTCCATAGAGTATCTTACATTCCCTGTTTATTTGGTGTCCAGTTGTCTGTCTGTGTGTGTGTGTGTGTGTGTGTGTGTGTGTGTGTGTGTGTGTGTGTGTGTGTGTGTGTGTGTGTGTGTGTGTGTGTGTGTGTGTGTGTGTGTGTGTTTCACCATTCAGCTGGTGTTCAAATTTATTTTATTTCAATATAAATTTTCCAATGATTTCCCATTATGTTTTATTCATATCAACTTGGAATGAATACAGATTTGAAACAAATTTGTACTGTCATTATTTTCTTTATTTTTCAGTTGTTGAAATATATTTTATACTGTCATTATTTTCTTATAATTGTTTAGTAATTGTGTGAGTGTGTGTGTGAGTGTGTGTGTGTGTGTGTGTGTGTGTGTGTGTGTGTGTGTGTGTGTGTGTGTGTGTGTGTGTGTGTGCATGTGTGTGTGTGTGTGTTTCACCATTCAGCTGGTGTTGAAATTTATTTTATTTCAATATAATTTGTCCAATGATTTTCCATTATGTTTTATTCATATCAACTTGGAATGAATACTCATTTGAAAAAAAAATTTATTTATTAGTTGTTGATATAAATTTTATACTGTCATTTTATTTTTATAATTGTTTAGTAATTGTGTGTGTGTGTGTGTGTGTGTGTGTGTGTGTGTGTGTGTGTGTGTGTGTGTGTGTGTGTGTGTGTGTGTTTCACCATTCATCTGGAGTTCAAATGTATTCTATTTCAATATAAATTTTCCAATGATTGTCCATTAATCTTTATTCATATCAACTTGGAATGAATACAGTTTTGAAAAAAAAATTATTTATCAGTTCATGAAATAAATTTTATAATGCCATTACATTCTTATAATTGTTTAGTAATTTTGTGTGTGTGTGTGTGTGTGTGTGTGTGTGTGTGTGTGTGTGTGTGTGTGTGTGTGTGTGTGTTTCACCATTCAGCTGGTGTTCAAATTTATTTTATTTCAATATAAATTTTCCAATGATTTCCCATTATGTTTTATTCATATCAACTTGGAATGAATACAGATTTGAAACAAATTTGTACTGTCATTATTTTCTTTATTTTTCAGTTGTTGAAATATATTTTATACTGTCATTATTTTCTTATAATTGTTTAGTAATTGTGTGAGTGTGTGTGTGTGTGTGTGTGTGTGTGTGTGTGTGTGTGTGTGTGTGTTTCACCATTCAGCTGGTGTTGAAATTTATTTTATTTCAATATAAATTGTCCAATGATTGTCCATTCTGTTTCATTCATATCAACTTGGAATCAATACAGTTTTGAAAAAAAAAATTATTTATCAGTTGTTGAAATAAATTTTATAATGTCATTATATTCTTATAATTGTTTAGTAATTGTGTGTGTGTGTGTGAGTGTGTGTGTGTGTGTGTGTGTGTGTGTGTGTGTGTGTGCGTGTGTGTGTGCGTGTGTGTGTGTGTGTGTGTGTTTCACCATTCAGCTGGTGTTGAAATTTATTTTATTTCAATATAAATTGTCCAATGATTTTCCATTATGTTTTATTCATATCAACTTGGAATGAATACTCATTTGAAAAAAAAATTTATTTATTAGTTGTTGA
>NC_079163.1:102670061-102675061 GCF_947563725.1 Argiope bruennichi | reverse complement strand
ATCCTGAAATTTAAGCTGGATTCTCTTTTTTACACGTTTCTTGAAACCACAGACTTGAAATATTTTACGTGACTTTTAAATCACACACTCTCAATAAATCTTTTCTTTCATTAATTATTTGTTGCCCAGTCTTATTAAGTTTTTATTTCAACTGAAGTTCAGATATATTTCATTTCAATTTAAAGTTTTCTCTCTGTGTAGATTATATTATATTCATTTCCTACTTGGAATGAAAACCTATTTCCAACACAAATTATTATTTTCCAGTTATTACAGTAAAATGTGTACTCTCATTGTATTCACACTATTCTTTAATATTTGTGTGAGAATTTTAAAATTTTTCCCAATGATAATTGTGTCTGTTTTTAATAGGTTAAAGAGTCTCATTTTTATTAATTAGATTAAAAAATTTGTAAAATTATGAATGTTTTATTTTTAATTCTTTTTTCCTGATTATTTTATTTATTTCTTCTTATTTATTTTCAGGGTATAATTTTTTCTAAAATTTTTTTGGTGCCGAAGATCAGAATGAATTTATATAGATATGAAATTGGGCTTCATGACACTGATACTCAAAAGTAAGCTTCATATTTTTTAAATATTTTATTTCATACTACAGAGATAAAACACTTCACTTGAATATTAAATTAATTTTCCATAGAGTATCTTACATTCCCTGTTTATTTGGTGTCCAGTTGTCTGTCTGTGTGTGTGTGTGTGTGTGTGTGTGTGTGTGTGTGTGTGTGTGTGTGTGTGTGTGTGTGTGTGTGTGTGTGTGTGTGTGTGTGTGTGTGTGTGCATGTGTGTGTGTGTGTGTTTCACCATTCAGCTGGTGTTGAAATTTATTTTATTTCAATATAATTTGTCCAATGATTTTCCATTATGTTTTATTCATATCAACTTGGAATGAATACTCATTTGAAAAAAAAATTTATTTATTAGTTGTTGATATAAATTTTATACTGTCATTTTATTTTTATAATTGTTTAGTAATTGTGTGTGTGTGTGTGTGTGTGTGTGTGTGTGTGTGTGTGTGTGTGTGTGTGTGTGTGTTTCACCATTCATCTGGAGTTCAAATGTATTCTATTTCAATATAAATTTTCCAATGATTGTCCATTAATCTTTATTCATATCAACTTGGAATGAATACAGTTTTGAAAAAAAAAATTATTTATCAGTTCTTGAAATAAATTTTATAATGTCATTACATTCTTATAATTGTTTAGTAATTTTGTGTGTTTGTGTGTGTGTGTGTGTGTGTTTCATCAGTCATTTGGAGTTCAAATTTATTTTAATTCAATATAAATTGTCCAATGATTGTCCATTCTGTTTCATTCATATCAACTTGGAATCAATACAGTTTTGAAAAAAAAAATTATTTATCAGTTGTTGAAATAAATTTTATAATGTCATTATATTCTTATAATTGTTTAGTAATTCTGTGTGTGTGTGTGTGTGTGTGTGTGTGTGTGTGCGTGCGTGTCTGTGTGCGTGTGTGTGTGTGTGTGTGTTTCACCATTCAGCTGGTGTAGAAATTTATTTTATTTCAATATAAATTGTCCAATGATTTTCCATTATGTTTTATTCATATCAACTTGGAATGAATACTCATTTGAAAAAAAAATTTATTTATTAGTTGTTGATATAAATTTTATACTGTCATTTTATTTTTATAATTGTTTAGTAATTTTGTGTGTGTGTGTGTGTGTGTGTGTGTGTGTATGTGTGTTTCATCAGTCATCTGGAGTTCAAATTTATTTTAATTCAATATAAATTTTCCAATGATTGTCCATTATGTTTTATTCATATAAACTTGGAATGAAAACAGATTTGAAAATAAACTTTTTATTTATTAGTTGTTGAAATATATTTTATACTATCATTATATTCTTATAATTGTTTAGTAATTTTGAATAAATGGAAGAAAATATTTCCAAATAATTATTAGTTCAATTTTTTTAAAGCATGAAGAGTATCATTTTTTTAGGGGGGGGATTTTCTAATCAGTTACCTTTTTTCTTTTTAATTTTGTATTGTTGATTTCTATATGCATTTCTTCTCTTTTTTATAAAGGGCTTAAGTATTTGTAAAATTTATGGGGCTGCCAAACATCAGAAATGATTTCCCTGAATATTATATTTGTCTTCATGTCATTCATCCTGAAATTTAAGCTGGATTCTCTTTTTTACATGTTTCTTGAAACCACAGACTTGAAATATTTTACGTGAATTTTAAATCACACACTCTCAATAAATCTTTTCTTTCATTAATTATTTGTTGCCCAGTCTTATTAAGTTTTTATTTCAACTGAAGTTCAGATATATTTCATTTCAATTTAAAGTTTTCTCTCTGTGTAGATTATATTATATTCATTTCCTACTTGCAATGAAAACCTATTTCCAACACAAATTATTATTTTCCAGTTATTACAGTAAAATGTGTACTCTCATTGTATTCACACTATTCTTTAATATTTGTGTGAGAATTTGAAAATTTTTCCCAATGATAATTGTGTCTGTTTTTAATAGGTTAAAGAGTCTCATTTTTATTAATTAGATTAAAAAATTTGTAAAATTATGAATGTTTTATTTTTAATTCTTTTTTCCTGATTATTTTATTTATTTCTTCTTATTTATTTTCAGGGTATAATTTTTTCTAAAATTTTTTTGGTGCCGAAGATCAGAATGAATTTATATAGATATGAAATTGGGCTTCATGACACTGATACTCAAAAGTAAGCTTCATATTTTTTAAATATTTTATTTCATACTACAGAGATAAAACACTTCACTTGAATATTAAATTAATTTTCCATAGAGTATCTTACATTCCCTGTTTATTTGGTGTCCAGTTGTCTGTGTGTGTGTGTGTGTGTGTGTGTGTGTGTGTGTGTGTGTGTGTGTGTGTGTGTGTGTGTGCATGTGTGTGTGCATGTGTGTGTGTGTGTGTGTGTTTCACCATTCAGCTGGTGTTCAAATTTATTTTATTTCAATATAAATTTTCCAATGATTTCCCATTATGTTTTATTCATATCAACTTGGAATGAATACAGATTTGAAACAAATTTGTACTGTCATTATTTTCTTTATTTTTCAGTTGTTGAAATATATTTTATACTGTCATTATTTTCTTATAATTGTTTAGTAATTGTGTGAGTGTGTGTGTGTGTGTGTGTGTGTGTGTGTGTGCATGTGTGTGTGTGTGTGTTTCACCATTCAGCTGGTGTTGAAATTTATTTTATTTCAATATAATTTGTCCAATGATTTTCCATTATGTTTTATTCATATCAACTTGGAATGAATACTGATTTGAAAAAAAAATTTATTTATTAGTTGTTGATATAAATTTTATACTGTCATTTTATTTTTATAATTGTTTAGTAATTGTGTGTGTGTGTGTGTGTGTGTGTGTGTGTGTGTGTGTGTTTCACCATTCATCTGGAGTTCAAATGTATTCTATTTCAATATAAATTTTCCAATGATTGTCCATTAATCTTTATTCATATCAACTTGGAATGAATACAGTTTTGAAAAAAAAATTATTTATCAGTTCATGAAATAAATTTTATAATGTCATTACATTCTTATAATTGTTTAGTAATTTTGTGTGTGTGTGTGTGTGTGTGTGTGTGTGTGTGTGTGTGTGTGTGTGTGTGTGTGTGTGTGTGTGTGTGTGTGTGTGTGTGTGTGTGTGTGTGTGTGTGTGTGTGTGTGTTTCATCAGTCATTTGGAGTTCAAATTTATTTTAATTCAATATAAATTGTCCAATGATTGTCCATTCTGTTTCATTCATATCAACTTGGAATCAATACAGTTTTGAAAAAAAAAATTATTTATCAGTTGTTGAAATAAATTTTATAATGTCATTATATTCTTATAATTGTTTAGTAATTGTGTGTGTGTGTGTGTGTGTGTGTGTGTGTGTGTGTGTGTGTGTGTGTGTGTGTGTGTGTGTGTGTGTGTGTGTGTGTGTGTGTGTGTTTCATCAGTCATCTGGAGTTCAAATTTATTTTAATTCAATATAAATTTTCCAATGATTGTCCATTATGTTTTATTCATATAAACTTGGAATGAAAACAGATTTGAAAATAAAATTTTTATTTATTAGTTGTTGAAATATATTTTATACTATCATTATATTCTTATAATTGTTTAGTAATTTTGAATAAATGGAAGAAAATATTTCCAAATAATTATTAGTTCAATTTTTTTAAAGCATGAAGAGTATCATTTTTTTAGGGGGGGGGGATTTTCTAATCAGTTACCTTTTTTCTTTTTAATTTTGTATTGTTGATTTCTATATGCATTTCTTCTCTTTTTTATAAAGGGCTTAAGTATTTGTAAAATTTATGGGGCTGCCAAACATCAGAAATGATTTCTCTGAATATTATATTTGTCTTCATGTCATTCATCCTGAAATTTAAGCTGGATTCTCTTTTTTACATGTTTCCTGAAACCACAGACTTGAAATATTTTACGTGAATTTTAAATCACACACTCTCAATAAATCTTTTCTTTCATTAATTATTTGTTGCCCATTCTTATTAAGTTTTTATTTCAACTGAAGTTCAGATATATTTCATTTCAATTTAAAGTTTTCTCTCTGTGTAGATTATATTATATTCATTTCCTACTTGGAATGAAAACCTATTTCCAACACAAATTATTATTTTCCAGTTATTACAGTAAAATGTGTACTCTCATTGTATTCACACTATTCTTTAATATTTGTGTGAGAATTTGAAAATTTTTCCCAATGATAATTGTGTCTGTTTTTAATAGGTTAAAGAGTCTCATTTTTATTAATTAGATTAAAAAATTTGTAAAATTATGAATGTTTTATTTTTAATTCTTTTTTCCTGATTATTTTATTTATTTCTTCTTATTTATTTTCAGGGTATAATTTTTTCTAAAATTTTTTTGGTGCCGAAGATCAGAATGAATTTATATAGATATGAAATTGGGCTTCATGACACTGATACTCAAAAGTAAGCTTCATAT
>NC_079163.1:102640061-102642561 GCF_947563725.1 Argiope bruennichi | reverse complement strand
AGATTATATTATATTCATTTCCTACTTGCAATGAAAACCTATTTCCAACACAAATTATTATTTTCCAGTTATTACAGTAAAATGTGTACTCTCATTGTATTCACACTATTCTTTAATATTTGTGTGAGAATTTGAAAATTTTTCCCAATGATAATTGTGTCTGTTTTTAATAGGTTAAAGAGTCTCATTTTTATTAATTAGATTAAAAAATTTGTAAAATTATGAATGTTTTATTTTTAATTCTTTTTTCCTGATTATTTTATTTATTTCTTCTTATTTATTTTCAGGGTATAATTTTTTCTAAAATTTTTTTGGTGCCGAAGATCAGAATGAATTTATATAGATATGAAATTGGGCTTCATGACACTGATACTCAAAAGTAAGCTTCATATTTTTTAAATATTTTATTTCATACTACAGAGATAAAACACTTCACTTGAATATTAAATTAATTTTCCATAGAGTATCTTACATTCCCTATTTATTTGGTGTCCAGTTGTCTGTGTGTGTGTGTGTGTGTGTGTGTGTGTGTGTGTGTGTGTGTGTGTGTGTGTGTGTGTGTGTGTGTGTGTGTGTGTGTGTGTGTGCGTGTGTGTGTGTTTCACCATTCAGCTGGTGTTGAAATTTATTTTATTTCAATATAAATTGTCCAATGATTTTCCATTATGTTTTATTCATATCAACTTGGAATGAATACTGATTTGAAAAAAAAATTTATTTATTAGTTGTTGATATAAATTTTATACTGTCATTTTATTTTTATAATTGTTTAGTAATTTTGTGTGTGTGTGTTTCACCATTCATCTGTAGTTCAAATGTATTCTATTTCAATATAAATTTTCCAATGATTGTCCATTAATCTTTATTCATATCAACTTGGAATGAATACAGTTTTGAAAAAAAAATTATTTATCAGTTCATGAAATAAATTTTATAATGTCATTACATTCTTCTAATTGTTTAGTAATTTTGTGTGTGTGTGTGTGTGTGTGTGTGTGTGTGTGTGTGTGTGTGTGTGTGTGTGTGTGTGTGTGTGTGTTTCACCATTCAGCTGGTGTTCAAATTTATTTTATTTCAATATAAATTTTTCAATGATTTCCCATTATGTTTTATTCATATCAACTTGGAATGAATACAGATTTGAAACAAATTTGTACTGTCATTATTTTCTTTATTTTTCAGTTGTTGAAATATATTTTATACTGTCAATATTTTCTAATAATTTTTTAGTAATTGTGTGTGTGTGTGTGTGTGTGTGTGTGTGCGTGTGTGCGTGTGTGTGTGTGTGTTTCACCATTCAGCTGGTGTTGAAATTTATTTTATTTCAATATAAATTGTCCAATGATTTTCCATTATGTTTTATTCATATCAACTTGGAATGAATACTCATTTGAAAAAAAAAATTTATTTATTAGTTGTTGATATAAATTTTATACTGTCATTTTATTTTTATAATTGTTTAGTAATTTTGTGTGTGTGTGTGTGTTTCACCATTCATCTGTAGTTCAAATGTATTCTATTTCAATATAAATTTTCCAATGATTGTCCATTAATCTTTATTCATATCAACTTGGAATGAATACAGTTTTGAAAAAAAAATTATTTATCAGTTCATGAAATAAATTTTATAATGTCATTACATTCTTATAATTGTTTAGTAATTTTGTGTGTGTGTGTGTGTGTGTGTGTGTGTGTGTGTGTGTGTGTGTGTGTGTGTGTGTGTGTGTGTGTGTGTGTGTGTGTGTGTGTTTCACCATTCAGCTGGTGTTCAAATTTATTTTATTTCAATATAAATTTTCCAATGATTTCCCATTATGTTTTATTCATATCAACTTGAAATGAATACAGATTTGAAACAAATTTGTACTGTCATTATTTTCTTTATTTTTCAGTTGTTGAAATATATTTTATACTGTCATTATTTTCTAATAATTTTTTAGTAATTGTGTGTGTGTGTGTGTGTGTGTGTGTGTGTGTGTGTGTGTGTGTGTGTGTGTGTGTGTGTGTGTGTGTGTGTGTGTGTGTGTGTGTGTGTGTGTGTGTGTGTGTTTCATCAGTCATCTGGAGTTCAAATTTATTTTAATTCAATATAAATTTTCCAATGATTGTCCACCATTATGTTTTATTCATATAAACTTGGAATGAATACAGATTTGAAAATAAAATTTTTATTTATTAGTTGTTGAAATATATTTTATACTGTCATTATATTCTTATAATTGTTTAGTAATTTTGAATAAATGGAAGAAAATATTTCCAAATAATTATTAGTTCAATTTTTTTAAAGCATGAAGAGTATCATTTTTTTAAGAGGTGGGGTTGATTTTCTAATCATTTACCTTTTTTCTTTTTAATTTTGTATTGTTAATTTCTATATGCATTTCTTCTCTTTTTTTAAAGGGCTTAAGTATTTGTAAAATTTATGGGGCTGCCAAACATCAGAAATGATTTCCCTGAATATTATATTTGTCTTCATGTCATTCATCCTGAAACTTAAGCT
>NC_079163.1:102630061-102632561 GCF_947563725.1 Argiope bruennichi | reverse complement strand
ATTCATCTGGAGTTCAAATGTATTCTATTTCAATATAAATTTTCCAATGATTGTCCATTAATCTTTATTCATATCAACTTGGAATGAATACAGTTTTGAAAAAAAAAATTATTTATCAGTTCTTGAAATAAATTTTATAATGTCATTACATTCGAATAATTGTTTAGTAATTGTGTGTGTGTGTGTGTGTGTGTGTGTGTGTGTGTATGTGTGTGTGTGTGTGTGTGTGTGTGTGTGTGTGTGTGTGTTTCATCAGTCATTTGGAATTCATATTTATTTTAATTCAATATAAATTGTCCAATGATTGCCCATTCTGTTTCATTCATATCAACTTGGAATCAATACAGTTTTGAAAAAAAAAATTATTTATCAGTTGTTGAAATAAATTTTATAATGTCATTATATTCTTATAATTGTTTAGTAATTTTGTATGTGTGTGTGTGTGTGTGTGTTTCACCATTCATCTGGAGTTCAAATGTATTCTATTTCAATATAAATTTTCCAATGATTGTCCATTAATCTTTATTCATATCAACTTGGAATGAATACAGTTTTGAAAAAAAAATTATTTATCAGTTCATGAAATAAATTTTATAATGTCATTACATTCTTCTAATTGTTTAGTAATTTGTGTGTGTGTGTGTGTGTGTGTGTGTGTGTGTGTGTGTGTGTGTGTGTGTGTGTGTGTGTGTGTGTGTGTGTGTGTGTTTCACCATTCAGCTGATGTTGAAATTTATTTTATTTCAATATAAATTTTCCAAGGATTTTCCATTATGTTTTATTCATATCAACTTGGAATGAATACAGTTTTGAAAAAAAAAATTATTTATCAGTTCTTGAAATAAATTTTATAATGTCATTACATTCTTATAATGGTTTAGTAATTTTGTGTGTGTGTGTGTGTGTGTGTGTGTGTGTGTGTGTGTGTGTGTGTGTGTGTGTGTGTGGGTGTTTCATCAGTCATATGGAGTTCCAATTTATTTTAATTCAATATAAATTTTCCAATGATTGTCCACCATTATGTTTTATTCATATAAACTTGGAATGAATACAGATTTGAAAATAAAATTTTTATTTATTAGTTGTTGAAATATATTTTATACTGTCATTATATTCTTATAATTGTTTAGTAATTTTGAATAAATGGAAGAAAATATTTCCAAATAATTATTAGTTCAATTTTTTTAAAGCATGAAGAGTATCATTTTTTTAAGAGGTGGGGTTGATTTTCTAATCATTTACCTTTTTTCTTTTTAATTTTGTATTGTTAATTTCTATATGCATTTCTTCTCTTTTTTTAAAGGGCTTAAGTATTTGTAAAATTTATGGGGCTGCCAAACATCAGAAATGATTTCCCTGAATATTATATTTGTCTTCATGTCATTCATCCTGAAACTTAAGCTGGATTCTCTTTTTTACATGTTTCTTGAAACCACAGACTTGAAATATTTTACGTGAATTTTAAATCACACACTCTCAATAAATCTTTTCTTTCATTAATTATTTGTTGCCCAGTCTTATTAAGTTTTTATTTCAACTGAAGTTCAGATATACTTCATTTCAATTTAAAGTTTTCTCTCTGTGTAGATTATATTATTTTCATTTCCTACTTGGAATGAAAACCTATTTCCAACACAAATTATTATTTTCCAGTTATTACAGTAAAATGTGTACTCTCATTGTATTCACACTATTCTTTAATATTTGTGTGAGAATTTGAAAATTTTTCCCAATGATAATTGTGTCTGTTTTTAATAGGTTAAAGAGTCTCATTTTTATTAATTAGATTAAAAAATTTGTAAAATTATGAATGTTTTATTTTTAATTCTTTTTTCCTGATTATTTTATTTATTTCTTCTTATTTATTTTCAGGGTATAATTTTTTCTAAAATTTTTTTGATGCCGAAGATCAGAATGAATTTATATAGATATGAAATTGGGCTTCATGACACTGATACTCAAAAGTAAGCTTCATATTTTTTAAATATTTTATTTCATACTACAGAGATAAAACACTTCACTTGAATATTAAATTAAATTTCCATAGAGTATCTTACATTCCCTGTTTATATGATGTCCAGTTGTGTGTGTGTGTGTGTGTGTGTGTGTGTGTGTGTGTGTGTGTGTGTGTGTGTGTGTGTGTGTGTGTGTGTGTGTGTGTGTGTGTGTGTGTGTGTGTGTGTGTGTGTGTGTGTGTGTGTGTGTGTGTGTGTGTGTTCACCATTCAGCTGGTGTTGAAATTTATTTTATTTCAATATAAATTGTCCAATGATTTTCCATTATGTTTTATTCATATCAACTTGGAATGAATACTGATTTGAAAAAAAAATTTATTTATTAATTGTTGATATAAATTTTATACTGTCATTTTATTTTTATAATTGTTTAGTAATTTTGTGTGTGTGTGTGTGTGTGTGTGTGTGTGTGTGTGTGTGTGTGTGTGTGTGTGTGTGTGTGTGTGTGTGTGTTTCACCATTCATCTGGAGTTCAAATGTATTCT
>NC_079163.1:102615061-102620061 GCF_947563725.1 Argiope bruennichi | reverse complement strand
GTTTTCTCTCTGTGTAGATTATATTATATTCATTTCCTACTTGCAATGAAAACCTATTTCCAACACAAATTATTATTTTCCAGTTATTACAGTAAAATGTGTACTCTCATTGTATTCACACTATTCTTTAATATTTGTGTGAGAATTTGAAAATTTTTCCCAATGATAATTGTGTCTGTTTTTAATAGGTTAAAGAGTCTCATTTTTATTAATTAGATTAAAAAATTTGTAAAATTATGAATGTTTTATTTTTAATTCTTTTTTCCTGATTATTTTATTTATTTCTTCTTATTTATTTTCAGGGTATAATTTTTTCTAAAATTTTTTTGGTGCCGAAGATCAGAATGAATTTATATAGATATGAAATTGGGCTTCATGACACTGATACTCAAAAGTAAGCTTCATATTTTTTAAATATTTTATTTCATACTACAGAGATAAAACACTTCACTTGAATATTAAATTAATTTTCCATAGAGTATCTTACATTCCCTATTTATTTGGTGTCCAGTTGTCTGTGTGTGTGTGTGTGTGTGTGTGTGTGTGTGTGTGTGTGTGTGTGTGTGTGTGTGTGTGTGTGTGTGTGTGTGTGCGTGTGTGTGTGTTTCACCATTCAGCTGGTGTTGAAATTTATTTTATTTCAATATAAATTGTCCAATGATTTTCCATTATGTTTTATTCATATCAACTTGGAATGAATACTGATTTGAAAAAAAAATTTATTTATTAGTTGTTGATATAAATTTTATACTGTCATTTTATTTTTATAATTGTTTAGTAATTTTGTGTGTGTGTGTTTCACCATTCATCTGTAGTTCAAATGTATTCTATTTCAATATAAATTTTCCAATGATTGTCCATTAATCTTTATTCATATCAACTTGGAATGAATACAGTTTTGAAAAAAAAATTATTTATCAGTTCATGAAATAAATTTTATAATGTCATTACATTCTTCTAATTGTTTAGTAATTTTGTGTGTGTGTGTGTGTGTGTGTGTGTGTGTGTGTGTGTGTGTGTGTGTGTGTGTGTGTGTGTGTGTTTCACCATTCAGCTGGTGTTCAAATTTATTTTATTTCAATATAAATTTTTCAATGATTTCCCATTATGTTTTATTCATATCAACTTGGAATGAATACAGATTTGAAACAAATTTGTACTGTCATTATTTTCTTTATTTTTCAGTTGTTGAAATATATTTTATACTGTCAATATTTTCTAATAATTTTTTAGTAATTGTGTGTGTGTGTGTGTGTGTGTGTGTGTGCGTGTGTGCGTGTGTGTGTGTGTGTTTCACCATTCAGCTGGTGTTGAAATTTATTTTATTTCAATATAAATTGTCCAATGATTTTCCATTATGTTTTATTCATATCAACTTGGAATGAATACTCATTTGAAAAAAAAAATTTATTTATTAGTTGTTGATATAAATTTTATACTGTCATTTTATTTTTATAATTGTTTAGTAATTTTGTGTGTGTGTGTGTGTTTCACCATTCATCTGTAGTTCAAATGTATTCTATTTCAATATAAATTTTCCAATGATTGTCCATTAATCTTTATTCATATCAACTTGGAATGAATACAGTTTTGAAAAAAAAATTATTTATCAGTTCATGAAATAAATTTTATAATGTCATTACATTCTTATAATTGTTTAGTAATTTTGTGTGTGTGTGTGTGTGTGTGTGTGTGTGTGTGTGTGTGTGTGTGTGTGTGTGTGTGTGTGTGTGTGTGTGTGTGTGTGTTTCACCATTCAGCTGGTGTTCAAATTTATTTTATTTCAATATAAATTTTCCAATGATTTCCCATTATGTTTTATTCATATCAACTTGAAATGAATACAGATTTGAAACAAATTTGTACTGTCATTATTTTCTTTATTTTTCAGTTGTTGAAATATATTTTATACTGTCATTATTTTCTAATAATTTTTTAGTAATTGTGTGTGTGTGTGTGTGTGTGTGTGTGTGTGTGTGTGTGTGTGTGTGTGTGTGTGTGTGTGTGTGTGTGTGTGTGTGTGTGTGTGTGTGTGTGTGTTTCATCAGTCATCTGGAGTTCAAATTTATTTTAATTCAATATAAATTTTCCAATGATTGTCCACCATTATGTTTTATTCATATAAACTTGGAATGAATACAGATTTGAAAATAAAATTTTTATTTATTAGTTGTTGAAATATATTTTATACTGTCATTATATTCTTATAATTGTTTAGTAATTTTGAATAAATGGAAGAAAATATTTCCAAATAATTATTAGTTCAATTTTTTTAAAGCATGAAGAGTATCATTTTTTTAAGAGGTGGGGTTGATTTTCTAATCATTTACCTTTTTTCTTTTTAATTTTGTATTGTTAATTTCTATATGCATTTCTTCTCTTTTTTTAAAGGGCTTAAGTATTTGTAAAATTTATGGGGCTGCCAAACATCAGAAATGATTTCCCTGAATATTATATTTGTCTTCATGTCATTCATCCTGAAACTTAAGCTGGATTCTCTTTTTTACATGTTTCTTGAAACCACAGACTTGAAATATTTTACGTGAATTTTAAATCACACACTCTCAATAAATCTTTTCTTTCATTAATTATTTGTTGCCCAGTCTTATTAAGTTTTTATTTCTACTGAAGTTCAGATATACTTCATTTCAATTTAAAGTTTTCTCTCTGTGTAGATTATATTATTTTCATTTCCTACTTGGAATGAAAACCTATTTCCAACACAAATTATTATTTTCCAGTTATTACAGTAAAATGTGTACTCTCATTGTATTCACACTATTCTTTAATATTTGTGTGAGAATTTGAAAATTTTTCCCAATGATAATTGTGTCTGTTTTTAATAGGTTAAAGAGTCTCATTTTTATTAATTAGATTAAAAAATTTGTAAAATTATGAATGTTTTATTTTTAATTCTTTTTTCCTGATTATTTTATTTATTTCTTCTTATTTATTTTCAGGGTATAATTTTTTCTAAAATTTTTTTGATGCCGAAGATCAGAATGAATTTATATAGATATGAAATTGGGCTTCATGACACTGATACTCAAAAGTAAGCTTCATATTTTTTAAATATTTTATTTCATACTACAGAGATAAAACACTTCACTTGAATATTAAATTAAATTTCCATAGAGTATCTTACATTCCCTGTTTATATGATGTCCAGTTGTGTGTGTGTGTGTGTGTGTGTGTGTGTGTGTGTGTGTGTGTGTGTGTGTGTGTGTGTGTGTGTGTGTGTGTGTGTTTCACCATTCAGCTGGTGTTGAAATTTATTTTATTTCAATATAAATTGTCCAATGATTTTCCATTATGTTTTATTCATATCAACTTGGAATGAATACTGATTTGAAAAAAAAATTTATTTATTAATTGTTGATATAAATTTTATACTGTCATTTTATTTTTATAATTGTTTAGTAATTTTGTGTGTGTGTGTGTGTGTGTGTGTGTGTGTGTGTTTCACCATTCATCTGGAGTTCAAATGTATTCTATTTCAATATAAATTTTCCAATGATTGTCCATTAATCTTTATTCATATCAACTTGGAATGAATACAGTTTTGAAAAAAAAATTATTTATCAGTTCATGAAATAAATTTTATAATGTCATTACATTCTTATAATTGTTTAGTAATTTTGTGTGTGTGTGTGTGTGTGTGTGTGTGTGTGTGTGTGTGTGTGTGTGTGTTTCACCATTCAGCTGGTGTTCAAATTTATTTTATTTCAATATAAATTTTCCAATGATTTCCCATTATGTTTTATTCATATCAACTTGGAATGAATACAGATTTGAAACAAATTTGTACTGTCATTATTTTCTTTATTTTTCAGTTGTTGAAATATATTTTATACTGTCATTATTTTCTTATAATTGTTTAGTAATTGTGTGTGTGTGTGTGTGTGTGTGTGTGTGTGTGTGTGTGTGTGTGTGTGTGTGTGTGTGTGTTTCACCATTCAGCTGATGTTGAAATTTATTTTATTTCAATATAAATTGTCCAACAATTTTCCATTATGTTTTATTCATATCAACTTGGAATGAATACTCATTTGAAAAAAAAATTTATTTATTAGTTGTTGATATAAATTTTATACTGTCATTTTATTTTTATAATTGTTTAGTAATTTTGTGTGTGTGTGTGTATGTGTGTGTGTGTGTGTGTGTGTGTGTGTGTGTGTGTGTGTGTGTGCGTGTGTTTCACCATTCATCTGGAGTTCAAATGTATTCTATTTCAATATAAATTTTCCAATGATTGTCCATTAATCTTTATTCATATCAACTTGGAATGAATACAGTTTTGAAAAAAAAATTATTTATCAGTTCTTGAAATAAATTTTATAATGTCATTACATTCGAATAATTGTTTAGTAATTGTGTGTGTGTGTGTGTGTGTGTGTGTGTGTGTGTGTGTGTGTGTGTGTGTGTGTGTGTGTGTGTGTGTGTGTGTGTGTGTTTCATCAGTCATTTGGAATTCATATTTATTTTAATTCAATATAAATTGTCCAATGATTGCCCATTCTGTTTCATTCATATCAACTTGGAATCAATACAGTTTTGAAAAAAAAAATTATTTATCAGTTGTTGAAATAAATTTTATAATGTCATTATATTCTTATAATTGTTTAGTAATTTTGTATGTGTGTGTGTGTGTGTTTCACCATTCATCTGGAGTTCAAATGTATTCTATTTCAATATAAATTTTCCAATGATTGTCCATTAATCTTTATTCATATCAACTTGGAATGAATACAGTTTTGAAAAAAAAATTATTTATCAGTTGTTGAAATAAATTTTATAATGTCATTATATTCTTATAATTGTTTAGTAATTTTGTGTTTGTGTGTGTGTGTGTGTGTGTGTGTGTGTGTGTGTGTGTGTGTGTGTGTGTGTGTGTGTGTGTGTGTGTGTGTTTCACCATTCAGCTGGTGTTCAAATTTATTTTATTTCAATATAAATTTTTCAATGATTGTCCGTTAATCTTTATTCATATGAACTTGGAA
>NC_079163.1:102607561-102610061 GCF_947563725.1 Argiope bruennichi | reverse complement strand
TGCGTGTCTTTCACCATTCATCTGGAGTTCAAATGTATTCTATTTCAATATAAATTTTCCAATGATTGTCCATTAATCTTTATTCATATCAACTTGGAATGAATACAGTTTTGAAAAAAAAAATTATTTATCAGTTCTTGAAATAAATTTTATAATGTCATTACATTCGAATAATTGTTTAGTAATTGTGTGTGTGTGTGTGTGTGTGTGTGTGTGTGTGTGTATGTGTGTGTGTGTGTGTGTGTGTGTGTGTGTGTGTGTGTGTGTTTCATCAGTCATTTGGAATTCATATTTATTTTAATTCAATATAAATTGTCCAATGATTGCCCATTCTGTTTCATTCATATCAACTTGGAATCAATACAGTTTTGAAAAAAAAAATTATTTATCAGTTGTTGAAATAAATTTTATAATGTCATTATATTCTTATAATTGTTTAGTAATTTTGTATGTGTGTGTGTGTGTGTGTGTTTCACCATTCATCTGGAGTTCAAATGTATTCTATTTCAATATAAATTTTCCAATGATTGTCCATTAATCTTTATTCATATCAACTTGGAATGAATACAGTTTTGAAAAAAAAATTATTTATCAGTTCATGAAATAAATTTTATAATGTCATTACATTCTTCTAATTGTTTAGTAATTTTGTGTGTGTGTGTGTGTGTGTGTGTGTGTGTGTGTGTGTGTGTGTGTGTGTGTGTGTGTGTGTGTGTGTTTCACCATTCAGCTGATGTTGAAATTTATTTTATTTCAATATAAATTTTCCAAGGATTTTCCATTATGTTTTATTCATATCAACTTGGAATGAATACAGTTTTGAAAAAAAAAATTATTTATCAGTTCTTGAAATAAATTTTATAATGTCATTACATTCTTATAATGGTTTAGTAATTTTGTGTGTGTGTGTGTGTGTGTGTGTGTGTGTGTGTGTGTGTGTGTGTGTGTGTGTGTGGGTGTTTCATCAGTCATATGGAGTTCCAATTTATTTTAATTCAATATAAATTTTCCAATGATTGTCCACCATTATGTTTTATTCATATAAACTTGGAATGAATACAGATTTGAAAATAAAATTTTTATTTATTAGTTGTTGAAATATATTTTATACTGTCATTATATTCTTATAATTGTTTAGTAATTTTGAATAAATGGAAGAAAATATTTCCAAATAATTATTAGTTCAATTTTTTTAAAGCATGAAGAGTATCATTTTTTTAAGAGGTGGGGTTGATTTTCTAATCATTTACCTTTTTTCTTTTTAATTTTGTATTGTTAATTTCTATATGCATTTCTTCTCTTTTTTTAAAGGGCTTAAGTATTTGTAAAATTTATGGGGCTGCCAAACATCAGAAATGATTTCCCTGAATATTATATTTGTCTTCATGTCATTCATCCTGAAACTTAAGCTGGATTCTCTTTTTTACATGTTTCTTGAAACCACAGACTTGAAATATTTTACGTGAATTTTAAATCACACACTCTCAATAAATCTTTTCTTTCATTAATTATTTGTTGCCCAGTCTTATTAAGTTTTTATTTCAACTGAAGTTCAGATATACTTCATTTCAATTTAAAGTTTTCTCTCTGTGTAGATTATATTATTTTCATTTCCTACTTGGAATGAAAACCTATTTCCAACACAAATTATTATTTTCCAGTTATTACAGTAAAATGTGTACTCTCATTGTATTCACACTATTCTTTAATATTTGTGTGAGAATTTGAAAATTTTTCCCAATGATAATTGTGTCTGTTTTTAATAGGTTAAAGAGTCTCATTTTTATTAATTAGATTAAAAAATTTGTAAAATTATGAATGTTTTATTTTTAATTCTTTTTTCCTGATTATTTTATTTATTTCTTCTTATTTATTTTCAGGGTATAATTTTTTCTAAAATTTTTTTGATGCCGAAGATCAGAATGAATTTATATAGATATGAAATTGGGCTTCATGACACTGATACTCAAAAGTAAGCTTCATATTTTTTAAATATTTTATTTCATACTACAGAGATAAAACACTTCACTTGAATATTAAATTAAATTTCCATAGAGTATCTTACATTCCCTGTTTATATGATGTCCAGTTGTGTGTGTGTGTGTGTGTGTGTGTGTGTGTGTGTGTGTGTGTGTGTTGTGTGTGTGTGTGTGTGTGTGTGTGTGTGTGTGTGTGTGTGTGTGTTTCACCATTCAGCTGGTGTTGAAATTTATTTTATTTCAATATAAATTGTCCAATGATTTTCCATTATGTTTTATTCATATCAACTTGGAATGAATACTGATTTGAAAAAAAAATTTATTTATTAATTGTTGATATAAATTTTATACTGTCATTTTATTTTTATAATTGTTTAGTAATTTTGTGTGTGTGTGTGTGTGTGTGTGTGTGTGTGTGTGTGTGTGTGTGTGTGTGTGTGTTTCACCATTCATCTGGAGTTCAAATGTATTCTATTTCAATATAAATTTTCCAATTATTGTCCATTAATCTTTATTCATAT
>NC_079163.1:102555061-102562561 GCF_947563725.1 Argiope bruennichi | reverse complement strand
ATTTTGTGTGTGTCTGTGTCTGTTTGTGTGTGTGTGTGTGTGTGTGTGTGTGTGTGTGTGTGTGTGTGTGTGTGTGTGTGTGTTTCACCATTCAGCTGGTGTTCAAATTTATTTTATTTCAATATAAATTTTCCAATGATTTCCCATTATGTTTTATTCATATCAACTTGGAATGAATACAGATTTGAAACAAATTTGTACTGTCATTATTTTCTTTATTTTTCAGTTGTTGAAATATATTTTATACTGTCATTATTTTCTTATAATTGTTTAGTAATTGTGTGTGTGTGTGTGTGTGTGTGTGTGAGTGTGTGTGTGTGTTTGCGTGTGTGTGTGTGTGTGTTTCACCATTCAGCTGGTGTTGAAATTTATTTTATTTCAATATAAATTGTCCAATGATTTTCCATTATGTTTTATTCATATCAACTTGGAATGAATACTGATTTGAAAAAAAAATTTATTTATTAGTTGTTGATATAAATTTTATACTGTCATTTTATTTTTATAATTGTTTAGTAATTTTGTGTGTGTGTGTGTGTGTGTGTGTGTGTGTGTGTGTGTGTGTGTGTGTGTGTGTGTGTGTGTGTGTGTGTGTGTGTTTCACCATTCATCTGGAGTTCAAATGTATTCTATTTCAATATAAATTTTCCAATGATTGTCCATTAATCTTCATTCATATCAACTTGGAATGAATACAGTTTTGAAAAAAAAAATTATTTATCAGTTCATGAAATAAATTTTATAATGTCATTACATTCTTATAATTGTTTAGTAATTTTTGTGTGTGTGTGTGTGTGTGTGTGTGTGTGTGTGTGTGTGTGTGTGTGTGTGTGTGTGTGTGTGTGTGTGTGTGTGTGTGTGTGTGTGTTTCACCATTCAGCTGGTGTTCAAATTTATTTTATTTCAATATAAATTTTCCAATGATTTCCCATTATGTTTTATTCATATTAACTTGGAATGAATACAGATTTGAAACAAATTTGTACTGTCATTATTTTCTTTATTTTTCAGTTGTTGAAATATATTTTATACTGTCATTATTTTCTTATAATTGTTTAGTAATTGTGTGTATGTGTGTGTGTGTGTTTGTGTGTGTGTTTGTGTTTCACCATTCAGCTGGTGTTGAAATTTATTTTATTTCAATATAAATTGTCCAATGATTTTCCATTATGTTTTATTCATATCAACTTGGAATGAATACTCATTTGAAAAAAAAAATTTATTTATTAGTTGTTGATATAAATTTTATACTGTCATTTTATTTTTATAATTGTTTAGTAATTTTGTGTGTGTGTGTGTGTGTGTGTGTGTGTGTGTGTGTGTGTGTGTGTGTGTGTGTGTTTCATCAGTCATTTGGAGTTCAAATTTATTTTAATTCAATATAAATTGTCCAATGATTGTCCATTCTGTTTCATTCATATCAACTTGGAATCAATACAGTTTTGAAAAAAAAAATTATTTATCAGTTGTTGAAATAAATTTTATAATGTCATTATATTCTTATAATTGTTTAGTAATTTTGTGTTTGTGTGTGTGTGTATGTGTGTGTGTGTGTGTGTGTGTGTGTGTGTGTGTGTGTGTGTTTCATCAGTCATTTGGAGTTCAAATTTATTTTAATTCAATATAAATTTTCCAATGATTGTCCATTATGTTTTATTCATATAAACTTGGAATGAATACAGATTTGAAAATAAAATTTTTATTTATTAGTTGTTGAAATATATTTTATACTGTCATTATATTCTTATAATTGTTTAGTAATTTTGAATAAATGGAAGAAAATATTTCCAAATAATTATTAGTTCAATTTTTTTTAAAGCATGAAGAGTATCATTTTTTTAGGGGGGGGGGGGATTTTCTAATCAGTTACCTTTTTTCTTTTTAATTTTGTATTGTTGATTTCTATATGCATTTCTTCTCTTTTTTATAAAAGGCTTAAGTATTTGTAAAATTTATGGGGCTGCCAAACATCAGAAATGATTTCCCTGAATATTATATTTGTCTTCATGTCATTCATCCTGAAACTTAAGCTAGATTCTCTTTTTTACATGTTTCTTGAAACCACAGACTTAAAATATTTTACGTGAATTTTAAATCACACACTCTCAATAAATCTTTTCTTTCATTAATTATTTGTTGCCCAGTCTTATTAAGTTTTTATTTCAACTGAAGTTCAGATATATTTCATTTCAATTTAAAGTTTTCTCTCTGTGTAGATTATATTATTTTCATTTCCTACTTGGAATGAAAACCTATTTCCAACACAAATTATTATTTTCCAGTTATTACAGTAAAATGTGTACTCTCATTGTATTCACACTATTCTTTAATATTTGTGTGAGAATTTGAAAATTTTTCCCAATGATAATTGTGTCTGTTTTTAATAGGTTAAAGAGTCTCATTTTTATTAATTAGATTAAAAAATTTGTAAAATTATGAATGTTTTATTTTTAATTCTTTTTTCCTGATTATTTTATTTATTTCTTCTTATTTATTTTCAGGTTATAATTTTTTCTAAAATTTTTTTGATGCCGAAGAACAGAATGAATTTATATAGATATGAAATTGGGCTTCATGACACTGATACTCAAAAGTAAGCTTCATATTTTTTAAATATTTTATTTCATACTACAGAGATAAAACACTTCACTTGAATATTAAATTAATTTTCCATAGAGTATCTTACATTCCCTGTTTATATGGTGTCCAGTTGTGTGTGTGTGTGTGTGTGTGTGTGTGTGTGTGTGTGTGTGTGTGTGTGTGTGTGTGTGTGTGTGTGTGTGTGTGTGTGTGTGTGTGTGTGTGTGTGTGTGTGTGTGTGTGTGTGTGTGTGTGTGTGTTTCACCATTCAGCTGGTGTTCAAATTTTTTTTATTTCAATATAAATTTTCCAATGATTTCCCATTATGTTTTATTCATATCAACTTGGAATGAATACAGATTTGAAACAAATTTGTACTGTCATTATTTTCTTTATTTTTCAGTTGTTGAAATATATTTTATACTGTCATTATTTTCTTATAATTGTTTAGTAATTGTGTGTGTGTGTGTGTGTGTGTGTGTGTGTGTGTGTGTGTGTGTGTGTGTGTGTGTGTGTGTGTGTGTGTGTGTGTGTGTGTGTGTGTGTGTGTGTGTGTGTGTGTTTCACCATTCAGCTGGAGTTGAAATTTATTTTATTTCAATATAAATTGTCCAATGATTTTCCATTATGTTTTATTCATATCAACTTGGAATGAATACTGATTTGAAAAAAAAATTTATTTATTAGGTTTGATATAAATTTTATACTGTCATTTTATTTTTATAATTGTTTAGTAATTTTGTGTGTGTGTTTGTGTTTCACCTTTCATCTGGTGTTCAAATGTATTCTATTTCAATATAAATTTTTTAATGATTGTCCATTAATCTTTATTCATATCAACTTGGAATAAATACAGTTTTGAAAAAAAAATTATTTATCAGTTCTTGAAATAAATTTTATAATGTCATTACATTCTTATAATTGTTTAGTAATTTTGTGTGTGTGTGTGTGTGTGCGTGTGTGTGTGTGTGTGTGTGTGTGTGTGTGTGTGTGTGTGTGTGTGTGTGTGTGTTTCATCAGTCATTTGGAGTTCAAATTTATTTTAATTCAATATAAATTGTCCAATGATTGTCCATTCTGTTTCATTCATATCAACTTGGAATCAATACAGATTTGGAAAAAAAATTTATTTATCAGTTGTTGAAATAAATTTTATACTGTCATTATATTCTTATAATTGTTTAGTAATTTTGTGTGTGTCTGTGTCTGTTTGTGTGTGTGTGTGTGTGTGTGTGTGTGTGTGTGTGTGTGTGTGTGTGTGTGTGTGTGTGTGTGTGTGTGTGTGTGTGTGTTTCACCATTCAGCTGGTGTTCAAATTTATTTTATTTCAATATAAATTTTCCAATGATTTCCCATTATGTTTTATTCATATCAACTTGGAATGAATACAGATTTGAAACAAATTTGTACTGTCATTATTTTCTTTATTTTTCAGTTGTTGAAATATATTTTATACTGTCATTATTTTCTTATAATTGTTTAGTAATTGTGTGTGTGTGTGTGTGTGTGTGTGTGAGTGTGTGTGTTTGCGTGTGTGTGTGTGTGTGTTTCACCATTCAGCTGGTGTTGAAATTTATTTTATTTCAATATAAATTGTCCAATGATTTTCCATTATGTTTTATTCATATCAACTTGGAATGAATACTGATTTGAAAAAAAAATTTATTTATTAGTTGTTGATATAAATTTTATACTGTCATTTTATTTTTATAATTGTTTAGTAATTTTGTGTGTGTGTGTGTGTGTGTGTGTGTGTGTGTGTGTGTGTGTGTGTGTGTGTGTGTGTGTGTGTGTGTGTGTGTGTGTGTGTGTGTGTGTGTGTGTGTTTCACCATTCAGCTGGTGTTCAAATTTATTTTATTTCAATATAAATTTTCCAATGATTTCCCATTATGTTTTATTCATATCAACTTGGAATGAATACAGATTTGAAACAAATTTGTACTGTCATTATTTTCTTTATTTTTCAGTTGTTGAAATATATTTTATACTGTCATTATTTTCTTATAATTGTTTAGTAATTGTGTGTGTGTGTGTGAGTGTGTGTGCGTGTGTGTGTGTGTGTGTTTCACCATTCAGCTGGTGTTGAAATTTATTTTATTTCAATATAAATTGTCCAATGATTTTCCATTATGTTTTATTCATATCAACTTGGAATGAATACTGATTTGAAAAAAAAATTTATTTATTAGTTGTTGATATAAATTTTATACTGTCATTTTATTTTTATAATTGTTTAGTAATTTTATGTGTGTGTGTGTTTGTGTGTGTGTGTGTGTGTGTGTGTGTGTGTGTGTGTGTGTGTGTGTGTGTGTGTGTGTGTGTGTGTGTGTGTGTTTCACCATTCATCTGGAGTTCAAATGTATTCTATTTCAATATAAATTTTCCAATGATTGTCCATTAATCTTTATTCATATCAACTTGGAATGAATACAGTTTTGAAAAAAAAATTATTTATGAGTTCTTGAAATAAATTTTATAATGTCATTACATTCTTATAATTGTTTAGTAATTTTGTGTGTGTGTGTGTGTGTGTGTGTGTGTGTGTGTGTGTGTGTGTGTGTGTGTTTCATCAGTCATTTGGAGTTCAAATTTATTTTAATTCAATATAAATTGTCCAATGATTGTCCATTCTGTTTCATTCATATCAACTTGGAATCAATACAGTTTTGAAAAAAAAAATTATTTATCAGTTGTTGAAATAAATTTTATAGTGTCATTATATTCTTATAATTGTTTAGTAATTTTGTGTTTGTGTGTGTGTATGTGTGTGTGTGTGTGTGTGTGTGTGTGTGTGTGTGTGTGTGTGTGTGTGTGTGTGTGTGTGTGTGTTTCACCATTCAGCTGGTGTTCAAATTTATTTTATTTCAATATAAATTTTCCAATGATTGTCCATTCTGTTTCATTCATATCAACTTGGAATCAATACAGATTTGAAAAAAAAATTTATTTATCAGTTGTTGAAATAAATTTTATACTGTCATTATATTCTTATAATTGTTTAGTAATTTTGTGTGTGTGTGTGTGTTTCACCATTCATCTGGAGTTCAAATGTATTCTATTTCAATATAAATTTTCCAATGATTGTCCATTAATCTTTATTCATATCAACTTGGAATGAATACAGTTTTGAAAAAAAAATTATTTATGAGTTCTTGAAATAAATTTTATAATGTCATTATATTCTTATAATTGTTTAGTAATTTTGTGTGTGTGTATGTGTGTGTGTGTGTGTGTGTGTGTGTGTGTGTGTGTGTGTGAGTGTGTGTGTGTGTGTGTGTTTCACCATTCAGCTGGTGTTCAAATTTTTTTTATTTCAATATAAATTTTCCAATGATTTTCCATTGTGTTTTATTCATATCAACTTGGATCGAATACAGATTTGAAAAAAAAAATTATGTTTCAGTTGTTGAAATAAATTTTATACTGTCATTATATTCTTATAATTGTTTAGTAATTTTGTCTGTGTGTGTGTGTGTGTGTGTTTCACCATTCAGCTGGTGTTCAAATTTATTTTATATCAATATAAATTTTTCAATGATTGTCCATTAATCTTTATTCATATGAACTTGGAATGAATACAGTTTTGAAAAAAAAAATTATTTATCAGTTGTTGAAATAAATTTTATAATGTCATTATATTCTTATAATTGTTTAGCAATTTTGTGTGTGTTTGTGTGTGTGTGCGTGTGTGTGTGTTTCACCATTCAGCTGGTGTTCAAATTTATTTTATTTCAATATAAATTTTCCAATGATTTCCCATTATGTTTTATTCATATCAACTTGGAATGATGAATACAGATTTGAAACAAATTTGTACTGTCATTATTTTCTTTATTTTTCAGTTGTTGAAATATATTTTATACTGTCATTATTTTCTTATAATTGTTTAGTAATTGTGTGTGTGTGTGTGTGTGTGTGTGTGTGTGTGTGTGTGTGTGTGTGTGTGTGTGTGTGTGTGTGTGTGTGTGTGTGTGTGTTCATCAGTCATCTGGAGTTCAAATTTATTTTAATTCAATATAAATTTTCCAATGATTGTCCATTATGTTTTATTCATATAAACTTGGAATGAATACAGATTTGAAAATAAAATTTTTATTTATTAGTTGTTGAAATATATTTTATACTGTCATTATATTCTTATAATTGTTTAGTAATTTTGAATAAATGAAAGAAAATATTTCCAAATAATTATTAGTTCAATTTTTTTTAAAGCATGAAGAGTATCATTTTTTTAGGGGGGGGGGGATTTTCTAATCAGTTACCTTTTTTCTTTTTAATTTTGTATTGTTGATTTCTATATGCATTTCTTCTCTTTTTTATAAAGGGCTTAAGTATTTGTAAAATTTATGGGGCTGCCAAACATCAGAAATGATTTCCCTGAATATTATATTTGTCTTCATGTCATTCATCCTGAAACTTAAGCTGGATTCTCTTTTTTACATGTTTCTTGAAACCACAGACTTAAAATATTTTACGTGAATTTTAAATCACACACTCTCAATAAATCTTTTCTTTCATTAATTATTTGTTTCCCAGTCTTATTAAGTTTTTATTTCAACTGAAGTTCAGATATATTTCATTTCAATTTAAAGTTTTCTCTCTGTGTAGATTATATTATTTTCATTTCCTACTTGGAATGAAAACCTATTTCCAACACAAATTATTATTTTCCAGTTATTACAGTAAAATGTGTACTCTCATTGTATTCACACTATTCTTTAATATTTGTGTGAGAATTTGAAAATTTTTCCCAATGATAATTGTGTCTGTTTTTAATAGGTTAAAGAGTCTCATTTTTATTAATTAGATTAAAAAATTTGTAAAATTATGAATGTTTTATTTTTAATTCTTTTTTCCTGATTATTTTATTTATTTCTTCTTATTTATTGTCAGGGTATAATTTTTTCTAAAATTTTTT